>NC_091848.1:1231134-1531134 GCF_037783145.1 Equus przewalskii | reverse complement strand
TGCCATTCTGTCTATTCAATTGAATGGAGAACACCTCTTTCCTCTGCCTGAAAGTTTTATTACTATTTGTTTTTAAGAGGGGAAAAAATAATGTAATGGTGCTTTTGTGGTAGAAAAATTTGAAATGAATGAACAGCTAAGGCAATGCTAGGATAGACAGTGTTTACTGGCCCTAAGTATTCCCTGGGGTCTTGACCCAGAACACCTTAATTCTGCGACTCATCTGTGAGCATGGCGGGGCTGTCCAATCCACATGTTATGCTTTGAGGGAATTGTCTGCTCCATAACGTAGATATTGTTGCTGAAAAGACCCCAAAGTACACACAGCTCAGTTTTTTTTTTCTTAAGAAATAATAATGCCTCCAGTGCCACGTGGGTTTCCATTGGAAGAACATGTACTTCTTGGAATTCCACGCCCTAAACCAGGGTCAGTGAATTACGGCCCACGGACCAAATCTGGTCAGCCTCTTTTGTCCTTCCCTCGAGCTCAGCATGGTGTTTACCTTTTTAAGCGGTTATATTTTAAATTGTAAGACAAATTGCTTACATAGTATCCTTAATTTTGCCTCTTGGCCCACAAAGCCTAAAATATTTACTATCTGGGCCTATATAGGAAAAGTTAACCAACCTCTGCTCTAAAACTGCTGACTTTAATGGTTGTTATCTGAAAAAGGGATTACTGACTTTAATGGTTGTTATCTGAAAAAGGGATTAATAATAAAGGCACACAAAACAAATCTGTAATGGGCATAAATGCAGTTACTGATCTGATTTTAGACCAGAGCTCACAAGGCGGGAGGCACAGCCGCTGTGTTTCTCTTACCTGAGAAGGTGTGGTGCTTTGAGGCGTGGTACACCCTTCAGGGTGCTCACATGACCCTGGGAAGTGGCAGTGAGAGCCCAGGCTCGGGCTGAGGGAGGCCTGGGCGGTCATCTTTCCGCACAGCCCTGCTGTGTGACGTGGGTGAGCCCCTTTACTTCTCTGAGCCTTGGGGTGCTCATGGTTGACACCCTGCTGTCTTACTTGGAGAGCAGGGACTCTGCACGTCCCCACCCAGCCTCAGTACCTACTGTTTCCCTGGCCTCCCTGAACATCGTCTTCTCCCTTCCTTCCCCCGTCTGTTCCCCATGCCCTTGGGTCTGAAGATGGAATTTTGGAGGTGTCTTCTTAGGATAAATGATTAAATTTGCAGGAAGCGATCACTATAAGAGCACTATGCTCTTTCATATGGTTTTTCATCATTTCTGGGAGAAGCTTCTGGGTTTAGGCCCCTGCCTCCTCTTCAGGCTCCTGCATTATGGATGAGGCACAGCTGTGACCAATAAAGACCCTTCTTTCAGAGTGAAAACAGGTCTCTTCGGTGTGGCCCAAAGGCCTGGACGAGGCGGAGAATGAGGCTGACACCTTCTGGCGCAGCTCTCTGAGGGGCTTTCAAAAATGTGCCCTTTTTGTTTGGTTCTTGCTTCACCTTTTCTCTCATTCTGTTAGCCCTGAAATCCACCCCGCTCCAAGCTTTAATAGTGACACATTTAAAAGCAACCTGAAAAAATATAAAACAATATCATTGTTTACACCTGCAAATGAAGAGTCAGGAAACACCGAGAGACCCATCTAGCTGCAGAATTTATTCTGAATTCGACATGTTTACAGCCGTTGTGCATGTGGAAGGCTAATGCTCTGAGGGTACCTGCGTTGCCTGACTTCGGGGGGCCATTTCCACTGTGGGCCATGAAACTGGGGCCCCCTGGAGTTGTGCAGTGCAGCTGGTCCTAAATCCTATATGGTTTGAGTTGAGTGTAGTTTTGATCATTTGAGAAAGAAAATTAAGAGAAAATATGCCATTCGCTCGGTAAATACACAGTTCTTTCCCTGAGGTGCTACAAGGGTGAGTATGATAGTTCCTGACTCCAGGATGTTTCAGGCCGAGGAAGGAATGAAATAAAAAGTAGAGCGTATGGAAGCACGTGCCTGGTGTGGTAGAGGGGAGCAACCCGGTGCTCTGGGAGCCACGGGTAAGGAGCATTGCTTTGGGCCAGGGAGGCGTGGGGATTTCCTGGAGAAGGTGGCAGTTGAGCTGAGCTGTGGGCAGTGGCAGGGTTCCTCCAGGCAGTGGGGGCGGGGAGGGGCAGCAGCACAGGCGGCCTGTGAGCAGGTGGGGAAGTGCAGAGTGTGCAGCGGCGAGGCCTCCCGCAGGGAAGGTGCTCCACGGTGAGTTGGGAAAACTGCTCGGAGCATCGCTTCTGATCTCACCTGCGTGGCCTCGAGCTCCAGAGTTGTACTTTCTTCCTGATCTTCAGGAATCAGGGAAAGGAGGCCTGGATGATTGTCCCTGACGCTTCGTCTCAGAATAAAGGGCTGTAATGATGCAGGGAGTTGTCTCAGAAGTGATGGATTTTCCATCCCTATTTGAATAGCGCTAGTATCTCATTTCTGGACACAAAACGATCATGCATATCCAACAGCCTTCTTTGCCGTAGTCGCATCCTAGCAGAAAAAATACACCCGCACCCCATCATCCATCTAGAAATACCCACGTGGTTAGCATTCTTCCAGGACAGGGCTATCGCCTGTCCGATTGCCACTTCACTTGAGATAGCCCAGAAATTTCTTTTACTCTCAGTAAGCAAAGACCTGATCAATTTAATCTGGCCAACGTCAACCCGAAAACATGTGCTGCTTTATAGGAAAAACACATGTGTGTGAACCGCCGATCCCTCACCTTCTCCATCATCCATAGCTCTCTTCCTGTAGGTGAGGCAGAGATTCTGCACGCCTCAGAAGTGGGTTGACTCTCTTATTCTACCCTGGGAAATTACCGCTCATCCAGAAAAAGGGCTTCTTTCTACTTAACAGGGGAAAGCAGACACCAAGGCCACTTACTTGCTAACCGTGACCCCTGGCCAGAATACATTCGAAGATTTAAACTTCTAGGTGCATTACGTCATCAAGTTTCAGACCTGCAAGATCATTTCTGCATTGATCTCTTATTGCTGATACGTAGTTTTCTTGAATGTTCTGCATCACCATGCCATCCACCTACTCGGTGCCCCTGAGCAGAGTGTGGGTGCCATCAAATTGTTAGTGTGTTGTTTTAGTCCGCTCCGGCTGTCACAACAAAACACCCAAGACCGGGTGGCTTAAGCAGTAGAAGTGTATTTCTCACAGTGCTGGAGGCCACTGGGGCCCAGATCAGCATGCCCGCCGATTCGGTTCCTGGTGAGAGCTTTCTTCCTGGCTTGGCTTGTAGACTGTGTCCTCAGATGGTCTTTCTTCCGTGTGTGTGGGGGAGAGAGAGAAAAATTTCTTCCTCTTCTTATAAGGCCACTACTCGCATCACGAGAGCCCTACCCTCATGACCTTATCTAACCTAATGACCTTGCAAAGCTCCCATGGCCAAATAGCATTACCCTGGGGTTCAGGCTTCACCATGTGAATTTTGGGGGATCCAAACATTCAGTCCATGACACATGCCATAGAGACAGTGGCTTCCTAACAGGCACTATGGGGAAATGAGGTCAGGCATGAGTGTCAGAATGGCTCCTATGTTCTGTTGTGAACAGGCACTCGTGTGTCAGAAATTGAAAAAAAGTATGTGAAAACAGTACCACAGTGGTGTGTTGACACTTGCTCAAAATGATGATGATGATAAAAATCATAAAGCTCATTCACACTGAGCACAGATTGTGCCAGGTACTGTGTTAAGCTCTTTCATCTGTATCATTTTGATCCTTACAAGAAGATACAAAAGTAATTTTTACGTCTTTTGTCTTTCAGAAGAAGGAACTGAGGTTCTGGGAGGTTAAAGAGATTGCCCAAGGTCACATATCTAGGAAGATCTGTTTGACGTTAAATCTCATGTTCTTTTATCTATATCACTTAGCCTAAGAGGAAAAGTAACATGCTCTCTGAAATTTACTTGTGAAATTTAATTGGTAGATCTAAAAATAGTTTTTTGAATATTGGATGAAAAATTGACAGTTTTAGGTCAATAAAAACATCCAGAATTCCCTTCTTGTAACAAAGGAAGTAAAAAGTTAAACGCCAGGGAGCACATGGAAGTGGAATAAAGATAGTTGGAAAGTGTTTACCAGAGAATGCAGACTAAAGCAGCATCAGTGTGACCCAGCAAGAGAAAATGCAGCCCTAAAACACGACTGCCACATACAGTTGGGCTGGTGGTGCACTGCCCAACGCCAAGGGCTGCCACTGAACGCTGTGTTCTACACAGATGGTACACTTTGGGGATGAGCGGTCCAGAGCCTGTGGGGACACGTGCAGCGGTCCTGGCGGAGTCCTGAACTCTAGATGAGGCGTGGCCATTACAGCATAATTAAGCTCGGCAGCTCATTTCCCTTCTAGTTTTGGTGTTTTCGTTGTAAAACAACTGTGAATGTTGGATTTTAAAATTCTGTTTTTAAACTTGTACTAGACAACAGTTTTTTGGGGGAAAATGGGGCAAAATCTGGTTAGCTGTTGTCTTTTGTGGATTTGTAGTGTAATAAATAGAAGACTAGATATTGCTTTTGAATCATTTTTTGGATGTTTCCTTTATAAGTGTAAAAAGCTCTTCTATGTCCTGATACATCTTTTTAAGCATTATCTATCTATAATCGCCAAGTGATATATTTCTCATGTTTAGTTGTTAGTATTTTATTTTTATTTTAAACAAATAGTGGAGCTTGAAGCGATTTCCTGTGTGACATAAGGAGAGGTTTTGCTCGGGTTGAATCAGCAGTAGTGGGAAGTAGGCATGTGCTCCTCAGTCTTCGTTGTAGTGCGTGGAAAGACGTGTCTATTTTTAAATGAGAGAAATAATTATGGGAGGAAAATATGTTAATCTCTGGGATAAAGATGTAATCAAGAGACAGATTACTTTTTTTCCTAAAGTGAAGGGAATAATTTAAGCCTTCTCTTTTGGATTACGTATTTAGATAATATGAAATAAGATGTGGTAATGAGATTTAAAAACAGATCTTAAAATGTCCTTCATGGTGGAAATAAACTATTCAGGCTATAAATTAAATGATCAATAATGACCATGAGGCAGGCTGCAATAAATATTCCTTCTGTTTTCATAAATTATTTCTCTATCAGTAGAGAAGCTTTCATGAAAAATAAAAAGGCCTAGAGCAAAACTAATTATGATATTTACATCTTAGCTTTGAAATTGACTTAGTAGTTATTTTTCGTATTGTTTCTGTCCAGCCCCTTTAAAGGGAGAAGAAATTTAATAATAATGTACTTTGTAACATTATTTATGATAATCAATTAAATCTGGCACATTTGAGGTGGTTTTATTTTATAAAATTCCTCATTGGAAGACAGGTTTTCACATTTTTTCTGTAAATATTCCATTATTCTGAATCTTTTGAGATGGGAATTTTTGTCCTTGAAATTCTCAGTTATTAGTTTAATTGATGTGGTCCTTGGGGATCCATTTATCTTATCTTTGTAATCAAATAACTGGGGTTTAAGCAGATGCGAAGCAGAAATCCAAGAGAGGGGTCTAGCTCAAGAGGAGAACCCTCTGTCCTTGGAGACTGTCCTCGTGGGCTTTTCTTTCCTCTCCAGCTGCTCTCGGGCAAGGCATGCCAGCACCCTATGCCGGAAGTGGTCACCATCAACTCTTAAATTTTGATCTAAGCTTGGTTTTTATTTTTTCTGCATTCTTTGAAGTTCTAATTAACTATAACAAAGTGTCAGGGGTAGCTACATATGGGCAAAGGCAGAAAATGATTTGTATTCTGATTCAGTTGACATCTCCATGCCAAAAATACAAACCAGAAGTTGATGATGTAGCTAAACAAAAGTGGAGAATGCAACGCCACCATCTCCTGAGAGCACAAGTGGAACAGAAGGAGAAGACGCCTCTAAGGAGGGTCTCTCCCGTGTCCTGACCTCTTCCCCTTGTGAACAACAGGACATCTAACCTCGTCAGGCTCTAGGGAGGGCTGCTCGATTTATCTCCACGTAAGTCGCATTTGAGGTCGGAAAACATTGAAAGTCTAAAGTTGCTAAAATGATGAGTAAGCCTTCAGTACCCTTTGAACAAATTGAAAAATGCGTTTTCTGTAGACTATTGACAAAGGAAGTATCCAGTGGTAGATTTTGTTTTTCCAAGACAAGCTCAGGTAAAGGTTAGCAGCCATTAGTGATTTGGAGGCACTGTTAGCAGTTGCTTATTCTTCATGACTGTTGGAGAACACGTACAATGACTAGTTTGTCTTTATTACAGTGTCATGTGTCTACTGTCTTCAGAGTGGCTGCTAAATCATATTTTCCATGAATAACTGTAATTCAGTAGTAATTGGATGCCCACCGTATAAAGAGAATGATGCACAAACATGTAGAACTTCCACTGTTACTGTCACCAGCAGGTGAAGGCATGCACTGACTTGTCCCATCATATATGTGCCAACATCGCCCATTTGAAAAGAACCAGTGTCTCAGTCAATATATTTTGTACCTTGGGGAAAACTCAGAAATAATAACCATCTTAGGAATATCTTTATCAAGACCAAAGAAAACAAAGGGGTATATTGGGAGAATAATGCAAACATATTAAAAAACAAAAAGTAGATCGCAAATGCGATTGTGGGAACTGCAGCCTGTTACAAAGCTGTGACGGGAGAGGCAGCTGCATCACAATGTGAAGCAAGGTGTTCTTTACCTGAACCATATTGCTTGACCTTGTTCTCTCCTCTTCTCAATATTGTTTCTCTACTCATGGGAATTGCTTCAATGAGGAAACTAAAGTCAAGAGAAAAAGAAAACGTGACCTACTGATAACCAATAAAGGAACCTTGGCTGATTCCATGAAAAGACAAGAGCTTCGACTCATTATAGAACATTATGTTGGCAGAGATCTTAGAGGTTATTATTCCAACCCCTTGATTTTATAGATGAGGAAACTGAGGTTTATTCACTCTCCATTCATTCAGCTGTTCGTGCATTTGACAAATTTATTCCCCTAATCTGGGCACTGGGGAACAAGAGAGATAATGTCTCTGACCCACTGAGTTTACTTTCTAGTGGGGAGAGAGGCAATAAAACACATAAATAACTAATCGCTGAACTTATATTGTGATGTGTGCTGGGAAGAAAATACAACAGGATGAGAATGACTAGGGGCTAACTTTAGGTTGGATCATCAGGGAAGGCTTCTCTGAGGTGGTGGCATTTGTGCTGAGACCTGAATGATGAGAAAGAGCCAGCCACAGAGCCTTTCAGCTAGAGTAAGCAGCAGACACAAAGCTCCAAAGCAGGAATGAGCTCAGGAAACTAGAGTAACAGAAAGAAGGCTGGGTGGTTGGAGCTTGGTGGACACGAGGGAAAGGGAGAAGATGAAGTCAAAGAAGTTGGCCAACGCAAGATCACGAAGACCCTGTTGGACATGGTCACAAGTTTAGATTAAGGAAATCTAATCAGAAGAGCTGAATGTGATGAGTTTTAAGCACGGGAGTAGCACTGTGACTTCCCTAAGCAGAATCACGTGGTTTAGAACATTTATAAAAGAAGCATTTATGGAGTGTCTTTTCCATGCACAGTGCAGTGCTGTGTGCTATGGGCTGAAGAGTTACAGAAAAAAAATCATGCACACTCTTCCTGCCTTTTAGAAGCTCACAGCTTGGTGAGAATATAAGACTCACAAATGAAACATTTGATGTTGCACTTATGCAACAGATCAAAACCTGAAACGTAACGTGACCCAATGGGAGGGAGCACTGGGTTAAGAATAGACGACCGCATTGAATCTGCTTCTAGGAGTCTTGGTTTTGTCTTCCAAAAAAGAAGAACAGTGCTGGCCTTGCCTATCTTATCAGAGTATTGTGGCAGATCAAAAGAGATGTTTGCAAAAACGCTTTGGGAAGACACTATCGAAATCATCAAGTGTTGTATAAACGTGGTGAGAGTGCGTAGTATATGTAGCTGGGATTGGATAAGAGACCAGTTTATGGACAGTCTTGAATCTAGATTAAGAATTCACCTTATTTAGAGGGTGAAAGGAGAGCTCATCAGAGGTTTTAGAGAAGAAAGCCATGATGAATAGCAGTTTCATTCATCCATTCATGAATACATGGGAAACTGAGTGGGAGGAAGAAGAAAATGTTCCCCTTCTCTCTCAAGGTTTTGAATTCTAATTCCTGGGAGAAGGAGGGCGCTATTTCTGAAACGTCTGAAGTTGTGAAGGGGCTACTGTTCATGACTAGGTAATGCACCAAGGTCTGAAAACACTGATAACCAGGAGATGGTATGCTCTCATGTGGGGCTGTGCTGCGGGGAGTTGGTGATCTCAGGCAGGAGGCTCGGATTTGACCATCATCTCATATTGCAGGTAGTTAAACTACGAAGTAGGCTCTGCTAATGAGCGGAAGAGGGTAGAGAAAGCACTGAGGAATGAGGACTGAGCCTCTATTTATACCCAGAATCAAAACAGAAAAGAAGTGGACAGAATGACAGGTAGGGAAACAGGACTGGAGAAGCACAGATGTTCTTTTTTCCAGGAATGCCTTGCCTGCTTTTCCTTCCTTGTGAACTCAACCTTGACCTTCTGGACTCAACTCGCATTCTCCAGGACATTTTCTTGGTTTGTCGCGTGAAAGGATCTGAGCTGTGTGCCTCTGACACCAGCATATTTTCTAATAATATGCTATACCTGTTTGTAACTACTAGATTCTCTCCCGAGTTCCACATTGGATTATAAATTTCTTGAAGGCAGGGATGGTGCTAATCCTAGAGCTTATCACAGACTTGGGTCCATTGATAGATGTTTGATGAATGACTGCATCCAATACTGAGAAAGAAGACAGCTTTGAGAAGAAGGGACAGTGGACAGAAATAAAACATAGTGCAGTACAAAGTATTATCCATTGATGGGAACATTTGATTCAAGATTAGGGATCATTAGAGATCTTCAAGAGGCAGAATCATAGAACAGAACTGAAGTGGCCTGAAGGAGATCCCTCTGCCTGGGTGGGGGAGGGGCTGGAGAAGGGAATGGGTGGTAACCACATGGGGGTAGAGGGTCATTTGCACCCAAAGTTTGGTGAGGAAATAAAGGAGATATGGAGGAGAGGAGAAGTAGGGGTTTGGTTCATTTTTTAATTTTTGTTTTTGAGGTAAGAAAAACCAGGAATCATAGATAAATCCCCCCAAACTATAGTTAGCTATTATGCCTACGTAATGCCAGACATTCGGACATTTTTGACATTGTGCTGTCCACCTTTACCTGGAAAATTCCCCTCAGGCATAAATTAGAACTGAACATGGTGGAACCATAGTCCACCATGAGCTCTGACTAAATGCTCTGCCAACGGTCAGTCCAAGGATTATTTTAACCTAGATGGAAACTGCAAGTTTTAATTTATTATTTATGAACCTTTACAGCTGTATTTCCACAAGAATGAATTGCTGGTTCATTTATCAGGTGTGAAGGAGGGGATGTTAAGAGGTAGGCCTGAAAACTTGGGAGAAGGCATGGCCTGTTTAAATCACTGTTGGTGAAGGTGTGGAGGGGTTCCTGACAGGACAGTGAGGTAAGGCAGAGGCAATGCCAGAAGTTGATGGATGTCCCCACTTTGGTCAGAGAGTGTAAATTTCTCTCACAGAGATTTTGAGGTTGACAGCGTTTGCACCTCCAAAGCTTTATTGGCAAGTATGTTAACATAGCCACTGCGCTCATTCTATTCAAAGATGCCACCGCCTCAGCCTCAGGTACACTCGAGTATACCTCAGGTGTGCAGGGGCTTTTAGACTGATAAACCGGGCTCCACCTTTCAGGACCCAATTGTAAGGCCACTTCCTTTTCCTGACTCTACTGGCAGAGTCAGCTGCTTCCTTCTCTGTGTTTCTTCAGTACTGGTGCTGTGTGTACTCTGCGGTGTCATAATTTATTTTGGACTCCGTGTCTTTTCTGGGAGACTGAGCTCTTCCAGGCCAGGAGTCCTGGTTTGAACACTTTCCATATCCTTGGCATCCAGCCCAAACCAGCCAGAGCGGGCTCTTCATAAAGTCTGCTGAGCGAATGAATGAGTGAAATGGCAGGGAACCATTACACGAACTTGGAGTACTTAGATTATTCTTAACACACAGTTGGTTGATCAGTTTTGTTTTTGAGATCCCCTGTGTTGAAAAACAAGTGGCAACTGTGGGGTGAGGATTAGGTGAGAGGAGGTAAAGAACCCAAGCAATGATGCTGCCCAGTAGTTTCAGAAGGACCCACCAGGAGGCTGGGGAGGGGGTGGGCGAGGGAGGCAGAGGGGACTGGCCTGTTTCTCGGACTCCTGGGTGGTGTGCTGGGAGGTATCGATGCTCTGGAATTTGCACGGAGCAGGGATGGGGAGGGCTCTGTCCTGAGGCCAGGTCAGCACATGCACACCATGCCACCTCTGGTGGGAGGAAGGAAGCCGTGTTGGAAAATAGGGAAGAAGAAACTTGTCTCATTCAAGACAAAACTCTAATTTTCAGAAGTCCACAGAAAGATGCAAAGGAAACTTCTGAAAGGCAGAAATTGCTTGTAGAAGTTTCTAGGCAACAGAGGCTGATCAGACATACTTGCATGTGGCAAAATCTTTGTCATTCAAAGATTTTTTTTTTTCCCCTCAGCTCTGTTGGTGAAAACTATGATCTTTCTTCTGTCCTACACTGGAGGGCTTTGCCCAGAAAATATAATAACCTTCTGTTTTACTGACATGTAATGTTTCATTTATTCCTAAGAGTACCTACTTCTCAAAAATTCAATAATATTCAAACCAGCTAAATTGTTTAAAGTTTGGAGATATAATGTTCCATTTGTATGAAAATATAATACATTTAAATGTAAATTCGATTAATGCATTGAATGGTTTATTTGAACTATAATGAAACCTAATGATTTAGTGAGCAAATCAAGTTACAGATGATGTATATCTTGTTCCATAAACTAATGAGTAATTTTACATTTGTAAAGGTTTTTTAAAAACCTCTCAAACCTTAAATATAAAGTTTGCATATATTTTATCGGTCCAAGTCATTATATTTCACTATTTTTTTAAACTTTCAGGAGATTTGTCATCACTAATCGATGTGAATTGAGAAAGGCTGACATAATTTGGGTGTGGATTGTTGAGAGAAGGCAGTAAGAGCTTCTCGGCCTTGCTAAGGTATTAGCGTAGGACAATGAGATCAGGAATTTGGGGAAAATCCTGTGACCTAGGAAATCTTTCCTACAATGGCTTCTCTGAAGACACAAGTGTGTTTTTGTGTTTAGACAGCATGTAGTAAGTGACCGTCCCAGCCTCTTGTGGCAATTTGGTGGCCTCATAGCAGAGGGTAATAGAAAGAGCATTGAACTTGAGTCCCAGCTTTGTAACATACACTCTGGGTGACATTGAACAAATCATTTAGCCTTTTCGTGACTCCATTTTCTCATCTCCAACATGGAGCAGCTGATATTGCCCCCCCATTTCACAAGTGGAAAGTCATAAAAGTTACAGAATGTTACAACTGAAAGTTGTAACAAATTCTTCCCCTTCTGGGTCAGGAGTTAAGTGACTGGATTAAAGAAAGCAAAATGGGACTCCTCAGCACGATACTGAGTGAATGTGCGCGGCCTCTCGTCAAGCAGGGATCCAGGCGCAGTATTTCCCGACTTTGAGCCTCTTTCTTCAGAGAGCATCTTCTGCGTCTAGTGTTCCAGGCAGTACACTTTGGGAAATGTTGGTGCAGTGGAATTATGGACAGAGTACACTGGGGTTGTAAGGGACTCCTAAAAAGAATGGAGGACACTTTGATACAGACTAGTTTCCGAAAAACAGGCTAGTGATTTAGTCCTGACATTTTATAATCACAAGCTGATGAGGACTGGGCTATTTGGATTATAAAATAATATTTTCAGTATTTTGTAAAGAACCATTTAGCCATATCTGATGACAACTATCTCCTTTGAATTTTGTGGAAATACAATGGAAAGTACCAGAAAAGCCTACTCTACCCTTTAGACTTTTAAACTGCCAAATAGATTTTGAAGCTAAGCGAGTGCCATTTTTATGGCTTGAATGCCACACTCATGGTTGCTCTTTCTCTCTTTGTGTATGATGATGTCTCCCACTGTGAGGGGCGTCTCTGCTCCTTGAACAGTCCTTTCGCCTGCCACCTGTGAATGGTGGTGAGGACCATCACGTCTATGAACACCGAAAAGAGCCCTACCCAAGACTCACTGTCCCCGCAGGAATGGAGGAGTAATGCAGCCTCCTGTAAGAAATTCCCTGAGTGTACTGTTAGTGGCCGTTCATGTCCTCACATCTAAGAAATGTGGAAACTAGGACTCCAGAGCAATTTCGAATTTGGAAAACTGACTTTATCTTTCCTGGTTTCAGGTAGCTGGTGGGAGTGGTTGGAAAACCTCCCTTTAGAACAGGCTCTTTATTTCATTCTCTAGAGCACTGTTTCTTAACTCTTATTTTTTGATATGTATCTCTTTATGATTCTGTTGAAAGCTATGCACTTTCTCCATAGAAAAACACATAGAATTAGTAGAACCAGGTAACTCATGAAATCGCTGTTTGTGATCACTCTTTGCTTAAGGCTGGAACCCTTTGCAGTTAGAAAACTCTTTGTCTTTCAAAACTCACCTGACTCTTGTTTTATTCTCCCAAAGGGAACTTTGGAGTTCTGCACTAGGAAGATAGACTGTGGGAATATAGGGGTCCCTCCTCCTTGCTTTGGCTTAGACTGGATGCTTGCTGTTGGGTAAAGATGACTTCTTTCCTTCTCATGGAAAAGAAACGTTCCCATTGAAAGGAATAACTTTGAGAAAGCTTTGATAGAGGACCCCTTGATTTTGTACTTGAGATAATGGCCTAATATGTTCCAAGACAGAAGACTTGGATTCCCCGTCAGGACAGGGCTGGACTGGTAAGCAGTGACCATGGAGGCAGAAAATCGCAACTTTCGGTCATTTTTGAAAAGTGTATATTAACCACTCCTTTCAAAGCACCTGCCGACGAATGGCACGAGGAGCTGTAATTTACAGCACCACAAAATGTTTCAGAAATAATCAAGGCACCACAGGCAGGCAGAAATTTTAGAGATGTCTTTGAGCCAGTAAGGACTTTTCTTCCCTGGGCAAGTTAGGATCTCAGGGCCACAGAACCCTGTGAAAACTCGCAGTTCCTGGCTTATACCTGGTGTGTGTGCACTCTAGAAATGAGATCTACTTATGATATAAAACAGATAAATGTCCAAATTACGGTAATGGGTATGGTTGGTTCATATTCCACACGTAATTAAGATGCACCCAAACTTGGCAAATTTTAGATATAGGAACAGACCATGGCACAATGTGGAGAATTAGCATAAGAACCCAGCTTGCTAGATATGCACTGAGCAACTCGACTCTAGCACTTAATAAAATAGTTGTGTGTCGGAGAGACTGATGAATTCAAGACACACGGCCACGAGCTTGGGAACGTGAAGGCAGGTATAGTCCCGGATGCAGCAAACTGTAGACACACAAGTAAAATGTAGACCAAGCAATATCCTATAGCTTTGCTTAATTTCAGGAAAAGTGAAAGATTCTCGTAGAGGCCATTTATGATTCTCTGTGGAAGAATTCTCCGCCTTACAAATTTTAGTAGGAAATAGAAAATATGTTCCACTGTGGGAGTGGAAAATGCCAGATGAGGGCTCTGCCCGGCCTCCTGAGGGCCAGGGGTGGGCGTGACCTGCCTTTGCTGATTTAGGCTCATGGAAGCCAGGACTGCAAAGACTCCATTTTGGTGTGAGTGGTAGACGGACTCCCTTCACTGGAGCTGGCACTCCTTTTGGGCATGGCTGGAGTCTGGCTACAGGATCCTGCAGCCTGCCCCAGGGATGCCAGCAGTGCGGGCGGCTGGGGCATGGCTCGCCTGTGCCCAGGAGCAGCAGGTTCTCACAGGACAGTGCCGAGGTTTGGTGTGGGGCTCTGTTCCTGGTGTGTGGTGTCAAGTCTGGTTCTTGACTTTCTAGAGAGTAGGCTTTTAAGTATTCTTTTCCTGCCTAAATCAGTCAGAGTTGTTTCTGTTGCTACTAAGAACCCCAACAAATACAATCATATTTGATTAAATTGTATTTTAAGTTCCCTGCTGAGAAGTCATAATGCCAGGCTTTTGCAATGCTCGGTACGTAGCATGATTGACCATCACGTGAGAGAAGACATTGGAAAACATTGCAAACTTGATTGTGGTGCTTAAGGTAACATATCTCTGACCCACAGTTTTGACGTCTCTTCCTCGTGTTGTGTGCAATGTTGTATTTCCACTTTGAAGACTATCAGGCAAGAACAAAAAGTTACACTTACTTCCAAGAAAAAGACACACAGCTGCCCATCAGCAAAAGCCAGAACCAATTAAGGGCAAGAAAAAAAGTGCTCTCAGTTCTTTCCAAACCAGGGTCCTCAACGCAGGATGCCCATTAAAATCCCCTGGGGCAGCTTTAAAAAAATCCTCATGCCCAGGCCCCATCCCAGATCAATTAAATTGGAAACCCTGGTGTGGGGGCCTAGCCATCAGTATTTTAAGGTTCCGCAGAAGATCAAAACGTGCAGCCGGGATTGTGGTCCACTCTAAACAGAATCTCTTCCCTCCCTCTGAGCTCTGGGTGTGGTTTCAATATCATGTGTACAGAGAGGGACTACCGACTTCTCGGTAACCTGTATTCCCTGAAACAGCAGTGACCTTCCTGACTTCTGTATCGTATGGCCCTGAAATCAGCGTCAGGGGAAGGGGCACCATCCCTGAGAGGGCTCCTTTCACCTCTGCTGCTTTCCAGCTTTCTCTGCCGCTGAATGGCTTGCTATGGATGCTTATCTGCATATAACAAAATTCAATTCAGTTTTCAAACTATATTCCATCAGGTCATTTTCTATATACATTTATCTGCCCTTCCATGTTGTCTTTAAGCAGTTTAGATAATTGCATTTTATATGTGTGTTTTTTAAAGGCATGAGAGAATACAACACCATGTTTAATTGTAGACATTAGTTCACTCTGTATGCTAACAGGGTGTCTTCAAAATGTGTCAGTCTGCCTTTTACATTGATTGCCTTTAGTTGGTTTTCCACTTCAGAGTTTGGGTTTGGATTAAAAATTAAATATGCTTTAACTCTCCTCATTATACCATTTTGCATACATCCAATTAAATTTTACTAATTAGCTTTCTACCGGCATTAATGTTTAAATGTTGTGTGCTCAGGCAAAGTCACTGTTAACTTCCAACTATTCACATTGCCAATTATCTTACAATCAGGTTTTATTTCACTGTGGAGTTCTTTCAAATTATATGTTATATATAAATATATAATATATGTATTAGATACTGGATAGTCTCTACTGTAACTTGAGTGTAGCTTGAGGTTGAAAAGATGTTTATAAGATTAACCATCCAATTCGAAATGTCAGAGGGATAGAGATAATATGTGTAAATCCTTAAGTGATAAAACATGGGAATCTCTTCATATCCACCATTTAACAAAAATCAGAAATTCTGACTCAAATGATTTATTTTCCCTATATCCATATACAATACTAAGCTCAAGAGAAATTTTATTCGTGACTTGTACTAAAGTTTCGCCAAATCCATGTAAAATTTACCTTATTGTAGATAGGAAAAATTCCAGAAGCCAAGTTTCCTTTCCAGCCTGGAATACCTCTACGTGGGCTGGCTTTTCCCGCTTTCTGCCCAGATGTGTCCCTAAAGCACCAGAGTTCAATCTGATAAGGACTCTTCAATAATCATGGAGATACCAGAAATAAAAATAGCTTATATTTTGCAGAAAAAAAATGGTATGCAAAAGAATACTCAGCTGGTATTGGTGTATCTTTTTTCACAGAAAGAGAAAAGCTTTATAGGTGTAGGTTTAGTTTTAGTCTCAATATACACATTTGTGATTAATATCTCCTGTTCTTTGAGTAACCAATGGGTAGTCATTGCACATTACACTGTCACGTGATCATTGAAGTTGCAATGCCACGATAAGCTTCTGGAGGATTCACGCTATCTCTTCTGTTGTGTATTTCTTCATCTGTAAAACAAGAGGGTAGGACAAGGTGATGGTTAAAGTCTTGTCTGTCTCCACAATTTGAGTTCTTGGCTTTGCCCTCCAAAGCCTAGCACAATATTGAAGTGTCAATAAACACTTATAAATATACCAATGAGAATGATGTTACTGTATTTCACTGGTTCAAAGATGGACTTTTTTTTTTTGGTGAGGAAAATTGGCCCTGAGCTAACATCTGTTGCCAGTCTTCCTCTTTTTCCCCAAAGCCTCAGTACATAGCTGTATACCTTAGTTGTAAGTCATTCTAGTTCTTCTATGTGGAATACCGCCACAGCATGGCCTGACTGACTAGTGGCATATAGGTCTGCACCCAGGATCCGAACCAGGGAACTCTGAGCCACTGAAGTGAAGCACATGAACCCAACCACTCAGCCATTGGGCCGGCCTCCTCGAAAATGGACTTTTTGTTTCATATTCATCATCTCTGAAATCAGGATGCATCTTCTAATCAATGACGTGTCAAAGTTCCATTGGCATTGAGTTCCTCGTTGGTTTTTGCCCGGGTCTTAGTGGCATATACACTAATGGTGCATCTTACAATAAAGGCACACTTAGAGTCAATGAAATAGGGCATTTATTCCCACTTCTTTCCAAAATGAATTTGAAGCAGCTTATCAAACTACATAATATAAGGTAAAATAAATAGATGTAACATGAAAAAATAAAATAAAGCCAAGATAAGTTAAATTAAAAAGCAAAACAAAATGAGCATATTTCAAGGTCTTGTCAACCTGCAGTCGTGGGGTCTAAATTTGGCTCTGTTTTTCTTGGTATTTGAGGCAAAATGGGAAAGAAGAATGCTACTTTTTTCCTAGCAAAAGCTGAAAGTGGAGGTCTGTGTGGAATTCTTCAATATGCAGTAAATCCGCTCCATGCAATCCAGTTCCCTGTATCCAGATTGTCTGGGACCTCAGGAACTTCCCTTAGCTGTTTCTGATGCCCTGACGACATTCTTCTTCCCTTTATAAATTTCTTAAACTAGGGGGCGGGCCCAGTGGTTGAGTTCGCACGCTCGCTTAGGCGCCCCAGGGTTTCGCTGGATCAGATCCTGGGTGTGGACATGGCACTGCTCGTCAGGCCGCGCTGTGGTGGCGTCCCACATGCCACAACTAGAAGGACCCACAACTGAAATATACAACTATGTACTGGGGGACTTGGGGGGGGGAACGCAGGAGAAAAAAAGATTGGCAACAGTTGTTACCTCAGGTGCCAATCTTCAAAAAAAAAAAAATTCTTAAGCTGACTACACTTTGTCTCATTTGTCACTTCCTATTAATTTCAGCCTTTCAAAAAACCAATATTTAGTGTTTTTCAGTAACAAATTGAAGATGCGTGTGCTTCGAGCAAACACGTCCTGACTTTATGTTTTTTTTTTTCTCAACCTCAAATTGATCAGATTAGGATGATGCTGTTTCAGACCTAGAACGCCAACAAACGGTTGCCATTGGGAGGCCCCTGGAGCGCTGTGCTTCTCCTCGAGATTATCGCAGCGTGAGGTCTATTCAGAATTTGTGGTCACTTCAGTTTTTTTCTCCGGTCACAGATGTGTGGATATATATGCCTACATTCTGGTGTTTATCATCACCTCGACACTGTCTATTAACAGGCTGTGGAGAAAAATATCCATCTGGATGAGACGGACAGGATCGCGGGACAGGAGGACTCTCAATTTCACGCTGGAGCGCTGGGCTTTGCAGTTGGCCTCAGCGGGCGATCGTTTCCTTGCTTAGTTAAAACATAAATCAGACTTCTGAACTAATTTTATTATTTGCTCATGGGATTTTTATTCGCATTGAAATATATTTTAAGAACAACATGAAGTAATTTCAAATATCTATACACAACTTTTATCAGCATCTTTATTCAGCTCATTGATTAGATTTTTCTTGGTTACAATTTTATCAGATCAAACATTTGACACATTTAAATGCACTCAACTTCTTTTTGAGGAAGATTAGCCCTGAGCCAACTACTGCCAGTCCTCCTCTTTTTGCTGAGGAAGACTGGCCCTGAGCTAACATCCATGCCCATCTTCCTCTACTTTATATGTGGGATGCCTGCCACAGCATGGCGTGCCAAGCGGTGCCACGTCTGCATCCGGGATCCAGCCGGCCAACCCTGGGCCGCTGAGAAGGGGAATGTGCGAACTTAACCGCTGTGCCACCGGGCCGGCCTGCACCCAACTTTTTTTAATGCTATTCTGTATCATCTATAAGTTAAAACTTCTTGTGAAGTTTTGTGGGAATGCATGAGAAGTTGGCGATGCTGAGTGGTATTTAATTACAACCAATAGAGGGGCCGCCCCGTGGCCGAGTGGTTAAGCTGGCGCGCTCCGCTTTGGTGGCCCAGGGTTTCGCAGGTTCAGATTCTGGGCGAGGACATGGCACCACTCATCAGGCCACGCTGAGGTGGTGTCCCACATGCCACACCTAGAAGGACCTACAACTAGAATGTACAACTATGTACTGGAGGGCTTTGGGGAGAAAAAGAAGAAGAAAAAAAGATTGGCAACAATTGTTGGCTCAGGTGCCAATCTTTAAAAAAAAAACCAATACGAGATTATTAAAACATTTAAAAATCGTCTACTCCTATTTCCATAGGGCTTGTTGTGTAGTCAGGACACAATCTGAATGTGGAAAACGGTTTACTTTGTCTAAGAAAGAAACTGAAGATATTTTCCTGTAGAACAATCAGTTCATGAAACAGAAGCATGTGTCAGCTAAAGCCCATTTGTGATACGTCCTCTGCTTCTGCTGAACGTAAGGTTATCTCTGAGCTGTTTTAGCCGAACATGAAACGGGAGGTCCATGATAATTCAAGACCAACAGTCCATGTGATTCTATAATTACTTTTGCCACTTTGCTTTTGTGGAGTCATTCATTATGAGCCTGGTCTTATCTTGTCATACCTCCATGTCATTAGCAATCTTTTACTGTATTAGTGACCAAACACAGGTTCCACGGCTGGCGATTAGAGTGAGCTGGCTGCCAGCAGAGTGAGTGGGATTTGAAACTCTGTAATTGTTTAGTGAATTTCTGTTACGTTATAACAGTCATACGGGAATCATAATAAATGGACTTTTCTCTAATGAGTAAGATACATGAAAATAAAGGTGTCTATACACAAAAACAAAGCCAGTAGGGCAGTTAACAAATTATAAATCATCAATATTTTCCAAGTTGAACTAAATCGACAATTTAACATTACCCTGACTTCTCATTTTAAAAATTACAAATAGTCTCAACTTTCAAAGGCGAACAGAAAGAGCCTGAACCAAAACTCAGTGCTAACACGCGATGATTTGGCGTGAAATCTCCTCCATTCTGAGCCCAATAGTGTTGCATCAGTGGTTCATTTATATGAACTCACTGTTTCATCCAGTCAATATTCCTTGGCTCCCAACATCCATCCCTCCAACCTCCCCTCCACTGAGCGTTTCTCAGGTGGTCTAAATTTCCCTGGTGAATGTCAAAGTGAAGGTGACATGCTGGGGATCGGGTTGAATTTAAGTGATTTTGTTTTCTGTTACAAAAATAAGGAAAAGTTCATTTCCTTTTTTATTAAATTTTCTTTTTCCTTTTTCTCCCCAAAGTCCCCTGGTACATAGTTGCACATTTTTAGCTGTGGGTCGTTCCAGTTGTGGCATGTGGGGCGCCACCTCAGCATGGCCCGTTTCGGGGTGTCATGTCTGTGCCCAGGACCCGAACCAGCGAAACCCTCGGGGGCTGCAGCTGAGCAGAGAACCTGACCACTCGGCCATGGAGGCGGCCCCTCCTTTCCTTTTAAAACACAATTTGTCTTTTTCTGGATAACAATTACATTTTCAATCAGATGGACATGATATTGTTTATTTGTTAAGTGCTTTAAAAAACCTTAAATTAGGATGCCTCGACTGAATTAAACATCTTCAGATTCATTTGTTTTTAATGCTTTGGATTGTTTTTGCTTTGTGGGTTGGGCTATAAAATATATAATTAGGTAATTTCATGGTACTCTATTTCTAAACCCTTAAAAGATTTATGACAATGTGGGGCTTTTTCATTTCAAAATAAATTATAGAAGAAATAATAAAAATTTTAAATTTAATCATAGGTTAAGAAAATAAACTTAAGCATTCCACGACAACATTAATAAGATGACAAAATTGCATGAGAATAAAATTTGGAGTGTCAGACGCGGAAATGTACACTTTGACCAACCAGTTTTGTAAACAAGTTGAACAAATTGCCATTGCAAGGAGAACCAATTCTTTGGTGTTTGGGGCTTTTTGTCTACACTGGCATCTATGAAATCAAATGTTTTCAGGTCACTGGTAAAAAATGGAGGCATTAAATTGGGGGGAAAGAATTGAGTTAGTTCAAATTGAGTCTTGATTAGCTTGAAAAGATATGTTAACCCTTTTAATCCATCCCCATATGAGGATTGCATGTCCTACAGCGTGACTGGGGATTTGGGACGCATTTTAAATGAATGAAGCATTCCACTCCATTTTGGAGTATATATTTGAACACAAAAGATTGGTTTAGAATTAAGTTTTATAAACTCTTTTTTTTGGTAGGAGAAATAAAACACTTAAATCTTACGTGAAAGAGGTAGTCAAATAAGAAACAGTATCTAACCCTTTTGGCTAGAAATAATGGTCAGATCTTGTCTTTCTTTGTCATGTCCCACAAATGACTGTGAGATTCACATAAGAATTTTGACCGTAATATTATCTAAAAGGGAAAAGAATTGATTCGAACTAGTCTCCTGCTGAGCGGCAGCAACCCTAGATAAAGGCCAAAACGTTGGGGATTTTTATATGTGTAAAATCAAAGTAAAATCATGTGTTGCATTAAATTAAATGTATGTTATTTTGGTCATTTTTTACATGGGTGAATTTACTGAAAGATTTATCATTAAGTATAATAAATGCAATAAATGTTACATCATTTTTCATTGGAGACATTTCAGAGAAAGTTGAATCCAAATAGTATAATAATAAATCAAAATGAACAAAAACCAGCAAATAAATCGTATATAAATAATCTAGATGCAGACTGATATGTAAAAAGAAAATTATAGAGACAGTGCAAGTAGACTATGTAAATCACTTTTAAAGACTCAAGTTCACAGCTGGCTGTCTGGACTTGGGCCATACTTATTATCTGAGAATCTTCTTTTCTTCTTTCATCAAATTTTGCAAATGTGTTACAACGTTTCATCTGTCAGCCCTAATACTGAAAGCCCGTCTAAGGCTTGAAATTACCCACATTCTGTCTGATGAGTAATATCATATAAGTGGGCAAACATCTCTGCCAGCAGGCCCCAGATCGTGTGTAAATGAAAGAGCACCTCATCAATAAATAGTGGTTGATTTGAAGGGAGGGTTGTGTATTAAGGGAAAGGAGTTCGTGTAGGAGATCCAGCTCTGTGTGTTTTTGGTGGCACTTTTAAATGTATATACTTGAGTTTAAACAGTAAATAAAACTTTACTAAAATTACCTCGCTAGAAGTCTCTTTTCATCATTGAAAAATACACAGGTCTTCCTTTCCGATTTAGGAGACAACTATGATTTTGTCGGCTTTTACTCTTCTTTCCAATGTCTTGTTTAAGATCAGAATTTGTTTATGGAGCTGTAGACACCACTATGGGTCGGACAGAATGCAAAAAAACCCCACAAACAAACAGGTAGTGGACTAACTAAATTAACCAAATTAAAAGCAAAAACAACAATAGTAACATGCAGAGATTTAAAATGATTGAAAAAGGTAAAAAGATAGTAAGGGTAAACTGCTTTTCAGCCGATCTATAGTGTCAAATGCAATATTGAGAAAATTAAGTACAGGGGTCTTTTGTTTCCTTATTCAAGAAGCATTTACGAGACAGTCATACATGTATTTCCAAGAAGGTGGAACAGTGAGCAGACAAATATTCCACCTCATTTATTTGTTGTTCCAAGTTGTATTGGAAATTATAATCCATGGATACAGTTTGGTTTAAAAATGTCTCATGAATAGCAACGATCTTGAATTTATAACAGTCCTGAATTATAGCCAAAACTTTCTATTTAACTTTGAGCAGTTTTTTCAAGCCAAACCAAATGTAGCAAGTACAGTTATTCCTATAATTGTTTTAACATTGTGATGTCCACAAACGAGGAGAGCTCACTTCATTATAGGGAAGCTGTGTAGGTGAAGTTAATGCACCTGTTAGTCGAGACTGTAAATCCGACCTACTTCTTTGTTTTGGAAGACAGCGCCATCTACACTAGCAGCTATCAGACTTGAGAGCGTGTCAGAATCGCCTGGAGGGCTGGTTCATTCTCAAGAGGCATCTTTGGCGCTTCTGATTCAGAAGGTCCAGGGCTGAGCTGAGCTCCCTGGTAAGGCTGGTGCTGCTGCTCTGGGCATCACTGATTTGTTCTAAGTCCTTCCTCCTCTCCAAAAAAAGGGGCATTGTTTTTTGGTTATTGTTTATTTATTTAAAAATATCAAATCACTATTGTTTGAAGCTTTCTCTTATGAAGCCAGATCAAGGGTTGGGATTCAGATTTAGGACTTCAATTGGCATAATGATGTATTGATGTAATCAGGCTTTGCCTGTGAGAAGAGCTCCTCAGAATATGAATAACTATGTGGTAATCATATGTAGCTTTCCTAATTCCTGGGAGGATAATTTCCTATAGGAGACTGCCCACTAAAGTGTTTTTTAGCGTTAAATATTTTGTAATAATTCGGTTGATATTTATTTTGCTCCTTTATGCCTCCTGAGCTAAATATTTTGTAAGTGTTGCTCAACTAATCCTCACAATTGTAGGTTAAGTATTGTGCCGCATACGGATGAAATAACCTGTGGTTAATAAATGGCACGGCTGGGGCTTCTAACCATGTTCTAATGTTGTCTCTATCTCTTTCTGTCTTGAGAAACTAGGCAGTTAGTTAAAATCCATCAAGAAGACCTTGTATCGAAGGCAGTGTTGACGTGTCTATGCTGACTTCTAACCCTCTTTTCTAAAGCGGTAGTATTCAAATTAGGGGCCAGCAGTGGGTGAATAAGATGAGGCATTGGGATTTACAAAGGATATATTAACATTTATATTAATTTATAGAAAAAGTGAAATAAAACCTCTAATTATCTAAGATACGGATTGACACTGTTGCTCTCACTGGGACCCGCATGCCGACGATTACATGACTCCTGGGGACACACAGGATGGACACACAGGTTGGAGGGTGCTGCAATGTGGAGGGGGGGTTGGAGGGGGTGGGGGTGGGTGGAGGTGGTTGGGGGGTAGATGGGGGTGGATGGAGGGGGTGGGGGGTTGGTGGAGGTGGTTGGGGGTAGAGGGGGGTGGATGGAGGGGGTGGGGGTGGATGGAGGGGGGTGGGGGTGGGTGGAGGTGGTTCGGGGGTAGATGGGGGGGTGGATGGAGGAGGTGGGGGGTAGATGGAGGGGGTGGGGGGACCCTGACTCTCACATTGGTCTTTAGATGTACTGCTTTTGATGAGTCAAATGTATTTATGAATGTTATCTTGTTTTTTTTAAAAACCCTCACGGAATATACAGGTGTCTTAAGGAGATTCCTGAAGAGGAGCTGGCTTAATCTACCACTAACACGCAGAACAAGTAACTCACCCGACAGCTGCGGCACTGACCTTCTCGTCCAGCCGGACGGCCTCTTCCTCAGCCACTTCACTCAGTAAGATCACTGTTGAGCTAATCATACTCTGACAAGAAGTTCAGCCAAAAATATTCACAATTTTCAGGAAGGCTATTTGTCACGTGGATTTACATCTAGTATTTTAAAACCACCAACCTTGCCCTAAGTTGATATTGACTTGAGATATTAGCTATTGACAGCAATATATACTATCCATTATATAATTTATAACAAATAAATATGTATTGCAGGTGCATGCACAAGAGCTTTTCTTTTTTCCTGAGAGTAGTATGCAGTTAAAAAAAAAAACCTTGGAGACCATTTACCATAATAATGAATTTTTGCAGCTGATGAGGAAAGATTTTCAAATGCCTGATATTTCTGGGTCTCTATTGATCATGCTCTCTGATAGACAAGTATACAGCTTTGGGCCTGACAGAAGTCCCCCTAAGGGTGGTTTTCTACGTGTGTCTCCTCTTCTGTAAAAGGGACACGTGCGCATGGGCCGTGCTCAGCACAATGCCAGCCGCCTGGTGAAGGTGCAGTGCATGGAACTCCACTGTCCCCTCTGTACATCACCAGAAGAACAAATTATATCATTGGAGTGAGAACTTGGTAGACATGTTGGTGGTTTCCATGTTCCAATATTCTCAGGACGCCCAGACGGGCTCTGGGAACGAGGCCTCTCCTGACTGAGAGGGCTCTGAGTTATCTTGGTCATAGAGTTTGTTTCCACTCTCTAATTCTCTTGTTTTTACTTGCAAAAGAAACTCCTGAGATACTCAACATATCCTAAGATAGTATGTGAGAGAAAAGTAGAATATAGAGAACTCATTTAAAGTTATACTGTACTTTAAAAGAAATTGTTTCTAGGGGGCTTAGAAAGATCTGAAAGGTTAAGATTAAATTTCAAAACTGCTAGTACATTTCTGTTATGGAAAGGCCTTTTGACACAAGTCTAATAGCTGTCCTTCTTGCAATCAATTTTAGATTCACATAATCTGAAAAAGATCAGGTTCTTGCAAAGTAGGAAAGTTCAACACATTGCTATCATATTTGCAATAAACTCGGTGCAAGATGTCTTTGCGAATATCAGGGAGCCTCAGCTCCATGTGCTGGCTTCCTTGGCTCCCCCCTAGCTTTACTGAGATATAATTGACATATAACCTTGTGGAAGTTTAAGGTGTACAATGTGATGATTTGATACATGTATATATTGTGAAATGTTTACTACAATAAGGGTAGTTAAAACATTCTTCATCCCACATAATTGTGGTTTTTTTGTTATTGTTAAAGTGAGAATGTTTAAGATCTACTCTCATAGCAACTTTCAAGTATATAATATAGTATTGTTAATTATAGTCAGAGTGCTGTACATTAGATCCTCAGAGCTTATTTGTCTTACCCTTGAAAGTTTGTACCCATTTCCCCCACCTACCAGCCCCTGGTAACCATCAATCTACTCTCTGTGTCTATGATTTCAACATTTTTAGATTCCACATATAAGTGAGATCATACCATACCTGTCTTTCTCTGTCTGACTTATTTCACTCAGCATAATGCCCTCAAGGTCCATACCTGTTGTTGCAAGTGGGAGGATTTTCTTCTTTTTTATGATGGAATAATATTCCATTGTGTATATATACTGCATTTTCTTTCTCCATTTGCTTGTCAATGGACACTTAGGTTGTTTCCATGTCTTGGCTATTGTAAATACTGCTTCAATGGGCATGTGGGTGCACTATTGCTTCAAGATAATGATTTTATTTCCTTTGGCTGTATACCTAGAAGTGGGATAGCTGGGTCATATGGCAGTTCTATTTTTAATTTTTAAGGAACCTCCTCACTGTTTTCCCTAGAGACTGCACCAAGTGCTGGCTTCCTTGAGTGGCTTTGACACCCCTGTCAACAGTCTGCCATATTTTGCCATAGCTTTTGCAATTTTTTGTGTTTCAAAGTTTGATTGCTTTTATTTCTCATTTGCACTGACTTGTTTTTCCAACCAGGAAAGTTGTACTTTATTTACCATTTAGCCTGACACATACATTATTCCCTGTCTTTTATATTTGCCTCTAAACAAGCCAAAATATTTTGCTTTCAAACAACCCTAAATATTTACAAACATGAAGACTATTAAGAAAATAGCTTTGGCACATGTCACTATTTGCCTTAATGAGCCCTTGCTTTCTGCAATGGATCAAATGCCAGCAATTGTTAACACTTATCAGTGAGTTTATATCTGAACAGCATAAACCATCTTGTGTTCTACTTAATAGTGTCCTGCTGCTTTCAAACAAGTTCTCAAATAGCTGCATTTTCTTCTACAGCCATGCACAAAACTTCTGTGCTGTGCTTGATCTTTTTTGTTCACAATAAATAGCAGGATAACCCGTGGACTAAATTCCACGTAAGTGTGCATACTTTAAATAGGGCTAAAGAACTCCTTAATGTTGTTATTTCTTTAGCTTGGCAGTAAAACAAAATCAATGCTAATTTAATAGGAGCTCACAAACCAAGTTTTGCTTTCATTGTCCTTTTCAAAAGAGTAGAGAGCTTTAGTTATAAACAGAATTAGTAATTGCTTGGTTGATATGTCTGTTGAATAGTAGATGATTTTTATTCAATCTACTGCTTTTAAAATCCATTACTTTAATTTTAGATATATTACTTGATAATAAGACCGTTGATCAAAATGGTTGCATTAAACCTGTTTATAATTTTGCAAAGTGATTTTTAATTCCCCCTAAACACCCTTCCTCTTGGCAGAGAAAAGAAATTGCTCATGGGCTGTTCAAAATTGGCTCTGTTTTTCTTAGATGATCTTTAATTACACTTTAAAGCAGGATTTCTTTATAGGGAATTGAAATTTTGCTTGTTAGAAAATTACAGAGGGTATTTGGGGATCTGCTATTAGCTGCAGGAACAAATAGAGATTAGTAAGACAAATGATCAGTAGCCTAAAAACATTACTTATGGGAGACCACTATTAGCCCAGGGAAGGGCTAGCTGTGGTCATGAAGGCTGCCTGAATCAGGAGCTTATCAAACCTGTTTTCGAAGCTACTGAGGAGAGCACAGGAGGTTTCTATTAGCTGCTAGGAATCAGTGGAGGAGTCATCCTGGAGGTTAATAAATTTCCTGAGGGCCTGTTCTCATGACTTAGCTCACACCAACAGTGGTCGAGGCTGGAGTTAGCGGGGAGGGAGGAGACAGCAGAGGCCCGGGAGCCCAGGACCTGTGAGGAGCTACGCGCTGATGGAGCCAGGGGAAAGGTTTTATGGTGATATTTTGGAGTTAGAAGGCAGGGTAGAAGATCAACAAAAGACAAAATAAATGGAATGCCTTCTCTCTTTCAAGGAGTCCAAAGGTGATCGGAATTTGGGGTCACCATCCTGTCACTAGTAATCTTTCTGAGAGTCTCCCGTGTCACGGTGGCCCAAGGCCAAGAGGATGGAACAAACCAGAGCTGCCATGCCAAGCATGTCAGATAGCAACTTTATTGGAGCAAGATGACTATTTCATAAACTGATTCTTGAGCTTTCTTTACAGATGTGGACATTTGCAATGTGAAGTGTATTGATAACCTGTGGGCGTATACCTAGAGCTAGAGAAAAAGGAACTGAGTGTGAGTTAAGGGGAGGAGGCCAGTGAGCAAACGGCGGGGAAGTCTATAGTAACTGAGTACACAGCCTTGTCTTATGCCTGACCTTCTGGCCTTCTGTAAGGTTTCGCTCTAGAGCAGAAAGCAGAAAGATCACCCAGAGACGGGTTTTATGTCAGACAGTCTATCCATCCCTCTGTATGACCATTTGAAAACTCTACACCTTAGTGGAAGATCTGTACATAGTAGGTGTTCAGTAAAAATGTGTTGATTCAATGAATGAATAACTAAGTTTATAGATGATTGTGTCAAATGTTGGTTTTATTTATAAATGGGTTGATTTTGAGAAGTTATAACGTTAAATTTTTTTATCCGTAGTTTTTTTTTTCTTAAACTAAAAATGGATTGGATTCTTATTACACCAGAGCTTTCTTCCTAAGATTTACAATTTGTTTTTAGTCATTGTGTGGGTATGTGGGAAACTCTGAATAGATCCTCAGTTTAACTAATTGTTACATGACTACTCTGCGTTAGGCACCTCATTAGGCGTGGGAGGATATAGAGAAAATAAAACTTGTTTGTGGCCTCAAAGAACTTTTAAAAAATGCACTAGAAGTACTTGTATTCCAATCTTAAATTAGAATCACAGAAAATGATAAAACATAAGGCTGTGGGTGAGTACGGTGAAAGAGAGAGTCTGTACCAGCTACAGTCAGGTTGAATGAATCAATAGTCTTGAGGTCGTAAACATGCAGGTCATGTGAAGCTTGTTTTCCGTGGCCAAACAGCATCAAGTTCTCTGCCAAAAGTTTACTGGGAGTAAGTGATACCATTCCTAGCAAAGTGGAGGCAGCCAGTCATTGGCTTCTTTTTTGTTTATGGATGTTTGCTTCGTGGACTGGCTCTATGTTTTATAGATCTTTGTTTCCGTCTTGTTTAGAGCACAGAGTGATGGGAAGTTAATATATGTTGAGTAAACATTTGGAGGGCTGTAGATAACTTTTTTTACTCATTTGTTAGTTTGTAACAAGAACATTCGCAAGGGCAAGAAAGCTTTAAGTAGGTGGTCCCTGTCTATGGCCTGAAAATGCTGCAGTGGACAGAGAGGCAACACTGAGACCACTTCTGAATAGTCCCCCTCAGTGCTCACATCCCCCAGGACACAGGCTGTCCTGGGGCAGAGAGTGCGTTTGCTTCATAGGTGAAACGATTCTGCCTTTCTGAATTTTCAATAAAATTCAGGACCTGAATGGGGAGCTTATGGCCTCTTGGTTAAGCCACAGTGACAATATCCATTAAATTTTTTTAAACAAAAAATTGGCCCACTGGGGTTCACCATATCTGTCTTCTTTTTTCATTCCTGTAATTGAGAAAACTTACAGCAGAGAGAGACACTCAGGTCACTCACCATACCCACACGCGCACGCACAAACACACACACACACACACACACACACACAATCACACCACTATACAGAGAAGAGACAGCAAGGAATGGAAGTGGGTAGAGAGCTCTGAAAGTTCTTTGGCAGTCTTCTCATGTCTGAGAACTTGCTGTGTCCGTGTTTGACCAAGGCCATAAGGGTATCCCACTCCCTAATCACCAGCTGCATCGTTTGCTTCTGAGTGATGTAACTTCTGAAATACTCAGGACTCGGATAACCAATTCCCGAAAGGCAGCAGTCTTAGAAGAACTATGATGTGCAACTTGAGCATCAGGAACGTCAGTCTGGATCGCTATGGAACGTTTGCTGTGATGTGACCGCGCAGGAGAACAATTAATTTCAGTTTAAGATGTAGCTAGAATTGTTCCTTAAAAATCTGACAGCTGTGTGCCTACAAATACCTTATTCTAAACAGTCTTGAGATTGAGTTCTGTTATTGTTCACTTATCCTGTGCTGTAAAAAGCTGGACAAACCTGGTGGTAGCAAAAGATCGAGCTGACATTGGGCCTCAGACAGGGAATTTCTGACACTATGTGGTTATTTTAGGAGACCCACAAACTTTCGTTAAATGTTCACAATAGCTCAACATGCTGTTCGAAGTCATCCGGAAATGCTTTCTTAGTATTTCTTAGTTTGCTAACTCAGTGACCCTTCAGCATAGCACCTTTGGATTGACCACTGGTATTTCCAAAGTTTGGCGGAGGTTAGAGGTTTAAGTTAGCCAAAAACTTGGATCTATCTCCCTGTGAGATGGCTATGCATTTCTTATTTCCTTTTTTTAAAAAAAAAATCCCAATCGAAATATAGCATCTCCGAGAGGCTGTGAGAGTCTTTCTAGCCTAAATGGTAGTGGCAGAAAGAAAAACAAGATACTGTGTTTACCACTGGTGATTTCCAAATTGTGTCTTCCAGATTGTTTAGAGGGCTTAAATTACTACAATGAATACAACTTTGAAAATGTTTCTTTTGGTATCTAAAGTCATCAAATTAAAATCCAGTTTTGTGGAATTTTAACACAACCCACATTTTGGTGGTAGTGGGAGTGGGGAGACCATCACAAAGGGTTTCACTTATTGTTATCTTGAAACTCTGCAATGTTAACTGACCACCAGCATTGTGTTCTGGGGAAGATAATGTTTTCCACCTGTTACCGCCTCCTCCTTGTTTCTCTTATCTGGGACACCACTTGCTTTCCAGTGAAACCGATAGTTAAATCAATGTTGACTGTATCACTAGATAAGAAAGCATAAGCTGAGTTTATGTTACGGAGCCACTCCATCCATTAGAAATTAACTCTGAGCTTCAAGGTGTTTGTCATCAAGGCCTAGAGGAAGTCACCAGCCACTGAGGAGACTGCAGAGAGCTGCAGGTCCTTTCCTGAAGTGTGAAAGCTCTCGTATGTTAGTGTTAACTCTTCTAAGTTAATTACTTATTGTTAACGTAGACATGGAATTACAGCAAATGCAGACAGGCACATGGATTCCAGGACCGGCCTGCTTGACGTGATGCCGAGTCAGGGAGAGGGGCAACCTCCCCACACTACCCCGGAGCTTCCCAGTGCACCCACAGGGCAGCCGGCCCACTACTGCAAATTGCCTTTTAAAATATGTCTTCTTAAGGCTTTCACAGATTTAATAAAACCTCCATCAAATTTTGGTGTTGCCGCAGCCCCAAACAATCAAATTTCAAGAACTTGTGAGGCCTCACCTGGATTTTCATGGCCCCAGAGCCAGACGGCATCTTTATTAAACCTGCTCGCACGCCGCCGTTGGAGACGTCTGTGGGGTGGCGTGAGGCAGTCACTCCGCAGTGGGGGCGGGCCTCGGAGCTGCAGGGTTTACAGAGAGTTCTAACAGAAGGGTTCACTTAGGATTAACCGAATTGAATAAACACAATGCTGCATAATTTACGGCCCAAAATAGTTTTTCCTGGTTGGGTTGCTGACTAGCATTTCCTTTCTCCCTAATGGAATATTGCAAAGCCCCATATTGTTATAATCAGAATTTCATCTTTGAGTCAATCCACTTCATTTGCATGATATGATTTTATTATAAGCCAGATGTATAAATAATTGCTCATGAAGAGAGCCTTTTCTTTAAGCAAAGTAATGGGGATATATACATATATATATATATATATATATATATATATATATATACACACACGTATTTTTTTCTCCCTAATGGAAATGGCTAAGTCCAGTAGCAGAATCTATCATTATGGGAATTATATTGAATTCTTGTTACTGTTTCCAAAAAAAGATAATTTAGGAAAAGAATAAATATTGTGGCTTAGACTTTGCTAACAAGATAGGATAAATAGAGCCCATGCTGGGAAGACGTAGTAATTTGCTTAAGATCCTAGAAAATTAGCTATCGTGGTACTTCCCCATTTAAAAGTCCACAGATTCCCTGTTGCCTGTTACTTCATATTTGGGCTTCCTTAATTGTGTTGTCAGGGCTTTCAGGGTCTGGCTCCAGCCTAACTGCCCCGCTGATTGACTCTGCTCATTGCTACATGCCCTCCACCTGAGCCTGATGAGCGCGACAATCACTCCCCAGGGGCCTGGCGGAGGGCCTCGTGCCTCATTTGCCGAGAACACTTGATGGGCTTTGCACCGGCTGGTCCCTCCTCATCGAAGGCCCAACTTCCTGAGCTGCCCGTTTAAAGCTTAGCTGACTTTACAGGTGCTGCTCAAGACCCATCACCTCAGAGATAAGAAGGAAACTCTGACTGCTCTTTCCTATGGTGAACTTTTGCTTCTGTGCTAGGCTGGAAAATGGCCCTCCAGAGATATGTCTGTGCCCTGATCCCCAAAACCTGTGACTGTAATCTTACTTGGAAAAAGGTCTTTGCAGATGCCGTTAAGTTAGGGATCTGGAGATAAGGAGATTACCCTGGATTGTCTGGGGAGGACAAAGTGTCTTTAGAAGAGAAAGGGAGAAGGAGATTTTAGACCCACAGAAGAGAAGGAGGCCATGTAACCTTGGAGGCAGATGGATGTGGACGCGGATCGAGGAACGCAGACTACCGTCAGAAGCTGGAGGAGGAACGAGTGGTCGCTAGAGCCTCTGTGGGGAGTGCTGCCTGGTGCCACCCTGACCGTGGACGACGGGCCTCCAGAGCCACGAGTGAGCACGTTTCCATGGGTCTCAGCCATCAACATAAGTTTGTGGTGATTTGTCACAGCAGCCACGGGAAACTGATGCACCTTCTTTGGAAGGTGCTGTGCGTTTTCTGTTTGGTACAAATAGACACCAAATGGTTCTCTAACACTTCCCGTGTGGCTGATGGCTTTTCAAATCGATTCTAAGTTCCTGGTAGGCTCTCAGAGGTAACTGGCATAGATGTGGTCCTAGAATATCAGTGAAATCTTTTGGAATAATTTATTAATTAATTTTAATATACAGCCGTCCTTCCATTATCTACAGTTTCGCTTTCTGCAGTTTCAGTTACCCACGGTCAACTGTAGTCTGAAAATATTAAATGGAAAATTCCAGAAATAAACAATAAGTTTTAAAGTGTGAGCCATTCTGAGTAGCATGCTGAAATCTTGAGCCCGTTCTTTCTGCGTGGGATACGAATCATCCCTTTGTCCTATCCACACTGTATGTGTTACCCATCCATTAGCCTGTTAGGAAAAAACACAGTATATATAGGGCTCAGTACTATCCAAGGTTTCAGGCATCCACTGGGGGTCTTGGAATGTATCCCCATGGATGGGTCGGGACTGCTGTGCTGGAGAGACAAAACGCTGTTGGTATCTCAGTGATCTATTGGTGATTGATATATATATATATATATGTTTCACGTGTGTGAGGAAGATTATCCCTGAACTAACATCTGTGTCAGTCTTCCTCCATTTTGTATATGGGACACCATCACAGCATGGCTTGATGAGCAGTGTGTGGGTCTACACCCAGGATCCCAACCTGTAAACCCCAGGCTGCCGAAGCGGAGTATGTGAACGTTAAGTTCACTACACCACCGGGCCAGCCCCTGCGATAGATATTCTCGCTTCATGTAAACAGTTCACCTCTAGAATGAGACGGTGGATCTGGTAAGCTGTTTTCTCTTAAACTGGCTGTTGCAAGAGTGTAATAAATGTAGGTCTTTGCTAAGCTTACTCTGCTAATCAGTCTGCTCCTCATCTGCAAACCCTCTCTAAGGTGATTTTCTGGTTCCAGGGTTGCTGACCCATCTGCAGTCCATTCTCATGTGTTACAGAATGTCAGCATTGGGGTTTACTCCTGCTCAAATTTCTTCTCTTCCAAGGCGAGAGGGACCAAAAGGCTTATTAGGTTTGCAGCATTGTATCTAAGCTTACTTAGCATGCTGGGCTTATGCAACTCGAATAGGGTTAGCAAAATTAGCAGGTACAAGAAACAGGAAATGCCAGACCTCGTGAGGCCCATACCTACATTTCTCCTGTTGTCCAGGGCTGTCTGCCCACAGTGACTCGACATTCTTCCATGGCACATGGATGGGTGAGGAATGAAGCTCCATACCCAACACTGATAGGCTTCTGATAACCCTTCAAAATGATTCATTTATGAGAAAGCCACATTTTTGAGAAGTAATTCCTTCAAGTTCAAGGTTTTGGGCCCTGTTTTTATTTGGCCACTCACTGTAACTTTTATTTCGTCACAAAAGTAACTCTAATGGTAGAAAGCATAGGCCAGTTTTATCCTTTGGAACTTTAGAACTTTCTCTGAGGTACATAAATATCTAGGAATCTGAATTGTAGAAGGAAACTTCATCTAAAGATTCATCTACAGGAGATCTGAACCAGAAAGTTCGGTTTACCACAAGACTAATTTTTTGAGGCAGATGAAAACGTTTGATCAAATTAATCTACAACTACCACCGAAAATGGTGTTAAATAGAAACTCATGGGGTTAATCTAAAGGGAACTTCAATAATGTTTCTAATTAAGGAGTTATAGCATCAAAATAACCAGTGACTTCCCATCTGTCTGTAGGAGAAAAGTTTTAAGTACTGTAAAAAATAATCACATCCCCTTACTCTGCTCTTTGTACTGTCCCCGAGTGTGTCCTCTTTGTCAGCCTGTGTCTACGTTCTGGGGTGTTCCTAGTATGGCTTCCATGAGAGGAATCATGCAAGCAAAATCCCCTTGATAATGAGATAAATAGTTTTTCATTAGTCATGGATACCGTAGATTTATGTATTTAGAGCTGGGTAACCCTACTCAGTGTAGCACTTTGGTTAATTTCCCTTAGAGTGAAGAAAGACCCTGGTAGGGGGAGTTAAGTAGCTGTAAAACTATTTTATCCCTTTCTGAGTGGTGGCCCAACTGGTTTAACTCTTCAGATATAGTTAGAATGGACACAAAGAAGAGTCAAGCTCAAGTACAAAGACAATAATTTATGACCCCGAAGCCACCCAATTGGCTTCTGAGTATCTCCTCAAAGCTCTATTAACTTTTTTTTTTTTTTTAAAGATTTTATTTTTTCCTTTTTCTCCCCAAAGCCCCCCGGTACATAGTTGTGTATTCTTCGTTGTGGGTTCCTCTAGTTGTGGCATGTGGGACGCTGCCTCAGCGTGGTCTGACGAGCAGTGCCATGTCCGCGCCCAGGATTCGAACCGACGAAACACTGGGCCGCCTGCAGCGGAGCGCGCGAACTTAACCACTCGGCCACGGGGCCAGCCCCTCTATTAACTTTCTTTTCAACAAACTACAGATTTGAGTCTCTCAATCTGTTATTCTATGAGAGGGGCAGGTAGGTTGCAGGCTTAATAATTTTTACCACTAATCAGGACCATATTCAGTATAACTAAATTGAAAAAGCCTAAGAATAATTTTAACCAGTTTGTAGCACTTATTGGTTTATCAACGGCCTTTGATTCATAGGCACTGTCAACTAGGCATACCATCTGATCTTGATCTAGCCTTTTAAAGTTTCTTTATAATATTTGTCAACACACCACATCCAAAATTACAGTGGGAAAAGAAATTTCCATTTCTAAGTATGAGAAAGGGCTTCTTCTGTTTATAGTCATTTTTAATGTTTTTTTCTGGTTCTCAGATGAATTGAATGACCACTACCAAATGCAAGACATACATTACATTCTGCGGATTCCAGAATGTCACCTAGACTTAATATTGCCTTAGGATTCAGGACTGACTTCATAGAGGAGGTGATACTTGAAGAGTGGCTTTGCCAGACAGATATGGGGTCAGAGAGCACTCCGGCAGAAGGACCAGAATATTTATATATAGGTGGGAGGGAGCCTGGCACCTCAGGACACTTGAAGTGTGCTTTATGGCTAGACCCGTTGGAGTCCCAAGCTCTGCTTGGGAAGATCTCAGCCTGCAGCTTTAGTTCCCTAAATAAGAGTGGCAGGCCCTTGCTTTTCAGTTCAGAGAATTGCTTTGGTTTCTGCTCTTCACTTTACGTCTTAAACCCGCCTTCGCTTCTATGTGGGTTTTCTGAATTTTGTTCCACTGCGTTCAGACAAGCTCCTTCCTCCTGCCCAGACTTCTGGACAACTGCTAGCATGGAGGTCTGCTGAGATTTTGATTCAGGCTTTCCCTAAACAATCTCTGCTTTCAGTGAGTTCCCTTTGAGGGCAGCCTGCTTGCAAGTGCTATCAGCCTCTGACTGGCCCAGACCGCATCCCTTGTATGACTGGGATGAGGAGCTGGTACCAGGTAGTAAAACTGGAGTAGTAAGAAAGGGCCATGTTACTGAGATCCTTGCTTGTTAGATTAAGATATTTGGAGTCTATCCATAGGGATGGTGAGTAACTGGATAGGTTTAAGTAGTGTAGTGAGGAGATCAACGTCCATTTTAGGAAGATGACCTTGGTGGTTTGGTAGAAAGTGATGAGGCAAGGCGAACAGTTAGGAAGCTACGTCAATACTCAAGCTGGTGTCAATGCTCAAATGAGAATTGAGGAACAAAAGTATCAGCAGAGAGGATAGGAAAGGGAAAGAGCTTAAAGAGATTTTACAACATAATGATGATGAGAACTGTTGACTTGTACGCTAAAAGTGAGGGAACGGGAAAGAGAGAGAGGCCAAGGGAACTTGGAGAGTGATGGCGCCACACTCCTTGTAACTGGGAACCTAGGAGGATGATCATCAGGTTTAAGAGGAGTTAATGGGGTGATAATAGACTTGCATCTTGAGTTGGAGGTTCCTATGAGGAATCCAGGTGGAGCAGCCCAGGAGGCAGTTGAAAGTGTGAGGAAAGAAGGTTAAAGGTGTAGGTCTATAAGTTGTCATTGGCACCCATATGTTGTGGTGGAATATTATTCAGCCCTTAAATTATAATTATTAAGACTAGTAGTAACATAGGAACATGAAAAGAGAAGGATACAAAATTGTATCTATTCTGTGATTTCAACTATGTAAAATTGTTTGCAAATGCGTAAAACTGAGAAGGGGAAATGGAAAAATTAAACATAGTAGATTTGTTAAGACCGTGGGTTATTATTTTTTTTTAAAGATTTTATTTTTTCCTTTTTCTCCCAAAGCCCCCTGGTACATAGTTGTGTATTTTCAGTTGTGGGTCCTTCTAGTTGTGGCATGTGGGACACTGCCTCAGCATGGCCTGATGAGCGGTGCCATGTCTGCGCCCAGGATTCGAACTAGAGAAACCCTGGGCCACCAAAACGGAGTGAGCGAACTTAACCCCTCGGCCATGGGGCCGGCCCCAAGATAGGGGGTTATTTTTAAATTTGATTATTCATATCCTACCTCTTCCCAAAAAGAATTTCTGATGTCATGGGACTTTGTTAATTTTATTAAAAAATGACTCTGTTGCTATAATATTCTTGTGTAATACATTAAAAATGAATAAGAGGTTTCATATGAAAAAGAATTTTGTAAACTTCCATGTGAATGATTTTTATAATATGAACACTATTCTTTTTTGGCCTATCTTTAAAGGAGTGGTATTTTCATAATTAGCTTCTAGCATTTTCTTCTAAATATTTGTATTAGTATATGGATGCTCTACATCCTTTTGAAGATCACAATGAGCCAGGGAATTTCCTTAAAACTCAGAATATAATAAGGCCCAAGTAAAAAAAAGTACTAGATGGAATTTGCTTAGATTATAAGACTTATTTATTGAACAATCTCTATATGCCAGGCACTACCCTGATGATACTTAAAAAGCATACAACATATTCCCTATCTTCAGGGATCTTAGCGTTTGGTCCAGGAGATGAAGAGTAAATAGGCAATTATTCTACAGTGTGATGAGTGAGATCATGGGACCTTACATAATTCTAAGGGCAGACATTCTAGGGGCACTTGGGGGCTTCCCAGAGGAGATGGTGTCTGCATTGAATCTTGAACTACAGAGAGAAGTTGAGTGAAGGGGCAGGGGGAGGTGCTTTCCAAAACGGGAAAGCATCGCATGCAAACACTCAGAGTAAGAAAGTATGACAAGTTTGGGGAGTTTGTAGAAGCTCACTCTGGCTTTTCAAAGAGCTAGTGAGGCTGAAGGCACAGCAGGTCCTGGATTGTCTTGTTTGCTATGCTCAGGATTTGGGACTTGGTCCTGTAAAAAGTGGGGAGTCATTGGAAGACTTTTGCAAAGGGAGTAACACAATTAGGAAGATGATTTTGCATGTAGTCTGGTGAATGGATTGGGAGGGATCAGGAGATGAGGCCAAGCGAGCTGTACTGTTGCTATGTTGCAGACAGAGAAATTAGAGTCTGAATTAGGTAACCAGGAGAAGCGAGAAGGGAATGGAGATGAGAGAGATTCATGCAGAGGAATCGGGGATACTTAGTGACTGAGGGTAGAAGGTGAGAGAAAGAGAGATCAAGGATAAGCCCTGGGTTTCTGGCCTGACAAATGGGGATTCTCCTCTCCCCCAAGATGGGAAAGAGGAGGAGGAGCAGGCGTGGGTGGGAAGATGGTAAATTCAGTTTTTAAACATTGAGTTAGAGGAGTCTGTGGGATAGCCACGTGGTGGAAATGTCTTGTGGGTGGTGATACACACAATTCAGGAACTCGGATGAGGGATCTGGGCTACAATTTCTCGGATGAGGAGGGTGAAAGCGGATCTGGAAGTCAAAGGACAGGCCAGTGCTGCTCTGTGCCTGGTGTGTTAGATGCAGACATAAGTTTAGATATATCAGTGAGTGAACTAAGGAATAGAGTTATCGATTCTTTTGAATGGGAGAGAACTTCTGGGGCCACCTAGTCTAGAGGATTACCAAGGACTAGGTGAGGACACCGAAGTTAGAGAAAAGAGGTTTACCACACGACGTGTTGGATTCAGAAATCTAGGCTGTATGAATTTATGTCCAATCCTCTTTCTGCTCTATATTGCTCCTGGGATGGAGGTAGAAAAGAGAACTGAATGAGGAAAGACATAAAGGAGGAAACTGGCTTAGCTAGAGGACGAAACAGGAGTTTGCTACCAAGCACTGGCAAATGAGGCCACCATCCTGTCTCTCACACCCCTGCTTTCTTAAAAGGCAGTCATTCAAAATTTTCATGGGTTGGCCACCATCTTGGAGGCCAGGTTTCTCCCTCTCTCCTTAGGTTAGGGGTCGCTTTGCCTCTATGTGAAATTTATAAAGGGCTGCTTTGTTCTGGGAGAAATTTTATCACCTGTGCAAGTCAAAAGCCATGACTTCATTGCTCTGTGACCCAGGATAAACTACGGATTTTCAAAAAGAAAGATGCAATTGTGTAATAGCTTTCCCATTGCTGTGATGTTTCAGGGCAGCCTAACTGTAATGTCATTTCCATGCTTCTAAATTGTTTTTATCATAGATGAAATGAAACGCAGCTATTGACGACAAGCCGAATGGGCGATGCATCTGGCAGCTCTGTGAGGTGTGCATCGGCAACCCTCTGCTCCGTGAAGGCGACACCTGCTCTTACTTTGCCCAGCTCTTCAAAGTGAAACGGTAAATAGCATTAGCAGATCAAGTCGGGAGGACTTAAATCGGCTTTGTAGTGAAACTTGGTGTTTCCTTGCTGTTGGACGCATTTGTGTTCAGTGCCCCAGTCTGTTCAAATATCGGATGAGGAATTTTTGGCTTTGGATAGTAGGGACTCTTCCAGTTGGTAGGGAGGTTGCAGGGTAGATTGTGTGTTACACAAAATCAGCCATTCCATAGGGTTGCCTCCCTGAGGCTGGCTAGAATGTTCCGAAGACAGAGCTCGCTGGGCTGGAAGGCGTTCCGTATTATCGCAGCAAGACCTTCCCCGGGCGGCCTGGCCCCCTGCCTGGGGGAAGATGAGTCCTCTAAATGACTTAACTAACTTCTTTTTTGGCATACTTTTGCAATTGGTTCATTTCCAGGTACCAGAAAGAATGTAAATATGGAATGAATCAACTTTTTCCACATTTTTCTCTAGCAGTTCCTTTATGAAGAACAGATTTTCCATGGAGGAAATGAAAAAATACATAAACTGAGAAGCTGTGGTGCTGTTGAGAACGGCCTCATTCTCCATGTCACTTTGTAACTGGCGGTGCACACTGTATTCAAATGGCATTAATATGAAGTACAGAGTTTGTTTCAATTAGCTCCATTTTTCCTCGAGATGAAGAATTATCATAAATCCCTGAAATAAGAGTTGACTCACAGAGATGCTTGTGTCATTGCATTGGGAATTTTTTATGGCTTTTTTTTTCTACATCTAGTTATAAAAATGATTAAACTCTGATTTAATGCATTTGATATGGGCCCTTTGCCTAAATTAGGAGTGGGGAGAGAAGGGCACTTGTGTATAACTCATTTCCCAAAGACAGACAAATTATTCTTTTGCAGTAAATTTGGGTAGAATGATTTTTTCCATTTTAGAGCATTTTTCTACAGGAAACAAGAATTTTCATTAGCATTTGGTTCAGATTTTTTCTTGGATGTCATTCTTTTGAATGATTTGAAAATATTCTTTTGGTGCATCTGTAAACATATGAAAATTAGATATTTGGTACAAGACAATTGATATGGACAGCTCAAAAAGCCAGAACTTTATGCAAAGCAGTATCTGGATTGCCATCTAAATGAAAACCGCATGTCAAGCAGATGCCGTAAATATGAATTCAGACAAATGTGCATTGATAGCTTCTCCGTGGTGCATCTTAGCTGGTGCAGGAGTTACAGATCTGTGAAGCGCCACTGTTTGGTATGCGCGAGGCAAGGTAAAGGTCCTTTCCTTTCTGTTGTGACTCCACAAGTCTAACCTTTATTGTCAGGGTCTCGGCTGAATTTTCTAACAGCAGATGAGTGGGAATTCATGGAAATAGCATGTGTTTCACCAGTTTCCTTTATTTCTCCCTCAGGACAAGCAGCTGTCAGGTCAGCCCCCCATTGCAGAGCTTGAAGCCATCAAGAGCAGTGATATATTTGCCTTGTTCTGGGGGCAGGCTTTCTGCCGACGCGGGAGATCACATAAATACCTTCAGACCAGCATATCTGAGTCGTCAGTGAGTGACCTCCCTGACAGGCTGAAACCGCAAAAGGCAACTTACGGGGTAGTGGAAGCAGGCTGCCCGGCTCCGGGTGCAGCCGAAGCAGTGCCCGGGGAGGGAGGCATTCATTCATGTTCACATCCCCATTTTTCTACGTGGTAGGAAACTCATTCCAGAGAGTAATAGTAGCTTAAAAATGCAGCCACATAACTTTTATAGCCCCATTTCTTCAAGTGCTTCACAATGAAATCCAGAGTCTTTGATAGAACTTGTCCCATATCCCAAGTTCTTAATGATTACAGCCAGACATAGTTTTAGAGAGGAAACCTGCCCTTTTAAAATATGAGTTTGCTATCTTTTCATTAGCAGACCTCACTTGGAGAGGTGAGGAAGGCCCGTTGCTATTAACCCACCTTCCTTCCCTGGGTGGAGGGCGGGAGCTTCCTGGGATGAGAAGGGAGGAAGACTCTGATCCTTGTTTTCAGGTGTATGCCTTTCTCCTGTGGAGTCTGAGAACTCGGTAACTTGGTGTCATTTAAGAGCGTTGGTCTTCCTGTGTTTCTTCTCAATAATAATATCTAACGTTTATTTACTCCTAAAGCATTGTATTTACTTCTTGAAACAAGCGTATGAGACTGGTACTAATGTTATTGACCTCACGGTGAAACCAAAGCTGATGGGGTAGAGCCCGAAGTCGTGCTAATAAGGGGTGAACAACCAGTTCGAATCCTGGCCATCTGACCACAGAGCCTGTGTTCTTATTCATTCTCTTACCAAGACATGAAGAATGTGTGAACCAGCAGAGGGGCATACTAACGTTGCCTTCACACCACAGGGCTGTTGAACACCTGTATTCATTAGGTGTATTCATTTCGTACATTGTCATTTACATTTTTGGTGTTTTATTCATTTATCCAACAAATCTTTATTAAAAATCTTCCATGTGTCAATCATTCTGTGAGGTACTGGGGATACAGCTGTGAACACAAGTATAGTCCCTGCCTTTAGGGACCTCATGGGCCAGTGGAAGGCAGGTGCCATCTACACTGCAGATCAGGGGCCCTGAGGATGGGACCCCTAAGCTGGCCTGGGGTGTCAGAGCACAGGCCACAGAGGAGGTGGTGTTTGAGTTGGGCCTTTCAGGATGTTTAGGAGTCTGGCAAGTGTTCAGGGTGGGGAAGAGCATTCTAAATGAGATGATTCATCTGGAAACTATAAAGAGTTGGGTAGGGATGAAGCATGAGGTATTCCAGAAGCCACCCACCTCTGTTCCTTAGTTTTGAATCTCTCTATCCCATCCTCCCACAACACACACACATTGCCCCCTCCTACCCACTTACCTTTGGTTCCTTTCAGAGTCTTCATGTCTTGGTTTAGGTGGTACTTCATCTGAGAAGAGTTCCCTAACTCTCCCAACGTCAGATGTTCACGCTTAGTATTCAATGCTTCCCGCTATCCTAATACTGATGGCACTATTTTTTAATTGCCTCTTTACCAACTGTCTGACTCTTCAGACTATAGGTCTTTTAGAGTCAGGGACTATGTCTTAAAAACTAGCACATAAAATGTACTGAATAAGTATGGGTTGAATGAATGAGTATGGCAGGGAGATGAGGATGGGAAAGAAACAGGGACAGCTGATGAGGGGCAGAGTACGGCAGGCAAGTGCTCTTCCCCAGTTACCCATGGCTAACCCAACAGACATTCCCAACCCCTTTTCTTTTGCCACCTCCATTCAGGGGCTGCAAAAGTGAAATATTTACTTTCCCAAACTCCTTTGCAGCCAGGGTAGCCATATTACATGGTTCTGGCTAATGAGTCCTAAGTAGAGACCTGCTGCGAGGGGGGAGCCTCTGGGAAAGTGTTTGCCTTCCTGGTGAAAAGGGAGTATTATGATTAGCATGGTCCTTCAATGCTCAGAGTGGGGAAGTGAGGGCTGGGGGAGAGGTAGCAGCTACCTTGGTAGCTGTGGAGGAAAGCCCAAGAGAGTCACAGACACTTTGGCCTTGATGTCACTGAGCTGTGGACCAGCGCCAGAAGCCACGTACCTCTGGTCTTCTCTTTACGTGAGAAGCGTAATCTTGTGGTTCAGTTGTCTGTTACTTGCAGCAAAATGCACTCCTAATTATAGTACTCTATAATAATGATAATAGCTGCATTTATTGAACACTTACTGAGTATAATCACGGTTCCAAATGCTTTATGTGTACTTATCTCAACTAATCCTCACCACAACTCTGCATGGAAGGCGCTATTGTCATTATCATCCCCATTTTACAGATGAAAAAAATAGATCTTTAACTTGTTGAAAGTTCACATAGCCGACAAGAGTCAGAACCGTGGTTTGAACTCAGGAAATCCCACCATAGAGTTTGTGCCCTTGACCACTGTATGTAATGCCAGGTCAAGGAGCTTGAACTTCATTCTGAAGTTGGTGAGGTGGTCTGGTAGGCAGAGTAATGACTGCTCAAACATGTCCACATCTTAATTCCCAGAACCGGTGCCACGTATGGCGCAGGAGAATTAATGCTTCAGATGGAATTAAGGTTACTAATCGGCTGACCTTAAAATGGAGAGATTACCCTGGATCATTCAAGTGGGCCTAGTGTAATCATAGCGTCCTTAAAAGTGGAAGAGAAAGCAGCAGAGGAGGTCAGAGAGAGGCAGAGAAGGACTCAACCTGCTGTTGCTAAAGAGGAAGGAAGGGGCTACAAGCCAAGCAACACAGATGGCTTCCAGAAGGTGTAAAAGACAAGGAAATGGATTCTTCTCTAGAGCCTCTATAAAGGAGTACAACCTTGCTGACATCTTATTTTAGCCCAGTGAGACTGCATCAGACTTCTAACCTACAGAACTATATGATAAGAAATTTTTGTTGATTTATGCCACTAAATTTGTGTAATTTGTTAAAGCAGCAATAGTAAACTCATATGGGTGGTGTTGAAGGATTTTCCTCAGAGTCTGGGTACAGTCAGATTTGCTGTCTTCTTGAGATCCCCATGTTGGCCATGTAGAGTCTGGATTGTTGAGGGGTAAGGCTAAAGGTAGAGAGGTGAACTGGGAGGCACTACAAAAGCAAAAGCAACAGAGGGTCAGGGTCCACCCTAAGGCAGTGGGTGTGGTTTTGTTTGCTTGTTTTTCAAAGCATTTGTGGAATAAATGTTGTAAAGTTGAAGAGGAGCCAGAGATGAGCACCTTTTAAAAATTTAGGATAAAGATCAGATACTTGTTGGAACTAGGTGTCAGGGCAAGGGGGAGAAGGGATGGGTGTTGGCCTGTGGGACAGGAGCCATGTGTTTAGGGAGAGTGTCACACGGTTTCTGGTGGTATTTGAGGGCAAAATGGTGGTCGTAGCCGTGATAGTGGAGATGATGACAATGGTGGGGATAGTGGTGTTTGGGCACAGGTAGAAGGAAATGTAGGCATCCTGGCTTCTGTCTTTCTCTATGGAGAAGGAGGGGAGTTCATCAGCTGAAAGTGAGTGACATAAGGCTCAAAATAGCCCCTGTGCAGACTTAGGGGTGGGACAGTCCAGGTGAAGTTAAAACCTCACCCCCTTTTTTTTGGGTGAGAAAGGTTGGCCCCAAGCCAACATCCATTGCCAATCTTCCTCTTTTTGCCCAAGGAGGATTGCTACTGTGCCAACATCTGCACCAATCCTCTTCCATTTTATATGCAGGGCCTTGCCACAATATGGCTGATGAACAACATGTAGGTCTGCGCCTGGGATCCAAACTCATGAACCACAGGCCACCGAAGCGGAGCACGCAAACTTAACCGCTACGCACTGGGCCAGCCCCAGAAACCTTACCCTTTGATGGCACCACTTTTTAAGGCTGTGTTTTAGATGTCTTCCCCCCACCAAATGCTCAGCAGCCTAGGAGTAGGAGCAGAGGTGGGCATATTAAGGAGTGGGCATTTGGAAGAGAGAAAGGAGTGAGAGTTTTTACTCTCCTTTTTAGGGGGGGAGTGACTTTTATGTAGGACAGAAGGAAAAACCATCTCATTTTGTCTGAGGCTGATTTCATGAATTCTCAACAAGCACATCCATCCTACAGTTCTCTACAAAACCTCCCTCATTCAGTTCAATAGTACCTCCCCCCAAATTCCCAACTAGAGCTTTCCTTCAAGTCAGGGTCTTTGTCTTCTGTTAAGGCAGATATGTCAAGAAGGGTGGCACAGCAAGCCAGCCTTGTATGAACAAGTCAGCTTCTTTCCTGGGAAAGATGTAAGTGGGGCAGGCATGAGGGGAGGACTGCCCTGAGTCAGGTGGGAGGAGGGGCTCCATCGGGGATAGAAGAGTGAATTGCTGGAATCTGAAGGTAAATGATTTCTCAGCCACCTATGCCTACCTTCCAGGTTCCCAAAGGGGGTGTCTGGGCCTGGGTGGACTAAGGGGATGGTAGGACTTTTTGCCCATAGGGTACCTGGAGATTCTGTGCTCTGTCAAGGTTTACTTGCACTTTGAATGTGTCTGCATGTGGTCCTCTGGGAGACAAACATGAGAAGCTGCAGAAGTACCTGGAAGGTAGACGCTCCCTCTGGGCCTGGAAGAAGATGTCCTTGGCCCCCCTGGCAACAGACAGAAGGGGTAAACAGAACTAGTGCCATCTTATGTAAGGCAAAGTGGGAAAGATGAGAAGATATAACATTCAATCCAAAAAGTTCCTTGAGGGCTAGTAAACCTCTTTGGGAGAGAGATCCTAAAAAGAATGCACAGCTTGCCGGGTTGAGAGTTCTGTTTAATGTCAAAGGAAACCTTTCTCATCTTTTAAAAAATTTTAAAAAGAGAGTCTGTAATCCCCAGTGCCTCAGATTTATGTTTTCCAAATGTGGTCCTCAATTTCTCCACGTGCTCGATATCTTTTTAATGGACTCCAAATATTTGAAATGTGTAAACATCATGGGAGGATGAGTATTTTAAGTGTAGGGATGGGACTGGATTGGGAAAACTAGGATGTCATTCTGGAAGAGGGAAGCATGAGATGAGATGTCCCAGTGGTCCACGGTGCTGGCCTGGAGCACACTATTAGTGCAGGCAGGTGGAGACATTCCTGCATTTGAACTTTCAAAGAGTCGCCTGGACAAGCGCCCACGGCATCTTTCTTTAGTGGAGGTATGCCCTCTGTGGACTTCGTCCTTTCTCTGGGGAGAGAAGGGATTGCGTTGCCCTTCCTTCAGTACTGACCTACCTTCCTCGAGAAGTGGTGTCAAGTGTGTCTTGGAAACGCTCCCCGGGTGATTCTGATATACTCTGCTTCCACCCCAATCCTTCCCTGGTGGGAACGAACAGGTTCAAAGCCAAACGCTGACAAGATCAGGAAAGATGGCTTGTTCTAAATAGAGTGATGTGTTTCCAGTCAAAATAATCTCTGGAGTCTTCTCTGAGGTTTCCATTAATGGTCTCCCTTGACCAGACACACCTCCACTAGAGATCTTCCATTTCCCCAGGTGCAGGCTGGGATCAGGGTACAGTGCATGATGTTTTGGTGATGATTAAATGAGGTATTAATGTAGGAGAATCACTTGCACATGGAGAGCCCTCAATAAATGTCGCTTCCCTTCCTCAGCACAGCATCAGTTGATAATGAATTATTGCTTACTTTTCCTAATGCTTATTCATGTTTTCATGCATTTGTGTATCTATTAGAGAATGTGGAACTGGAATGGAGGCCCATGGGTCTCAGTTGTAGGTGTTTTGTTTGCCTGATTTTGGTTATCAAGTCCCCCTTTGTAAGTGGCAGGGTGGCATAGTGTTGAGAACATGGCCTCTGGAATCAGATTGACTGGATTTGAATTCAGACTTCACTCTGTTCAACTGTGTCATCCTGGGCAAGTCTCTTAGCTTCTTTGTGCCTCGATTTCCTTATTAGAAATTGTGGTGGGGTGGTAATAATACTGCCTGCCTCATAGGGTTGTTCTAAGGATTAAATGAGTTAATACATGTGAAGCGTGCAGATCAGGGCCTGGCATCAAGTAAGGCCTGTAAAAGCGTTTGTGGTTACTGATTATCGGTCAGTATATACAAGGCATTTATAATAGTCTTCAATAAATGTTAGCTGTTGTTTTCATTATTATATGGTCAATAAAACATGGTCAAAAATCTCTGATCCATGAACCTAAATTCCAGCTTCTTGGAAATAATTTCAGGCTCAGAATGATTTCTAGGACCAGAACTGGGAATTACCAGTAGTGGTTAAGGTGGCAACAAAAGTCAGTCTTTAGAAAGTGGGGGCCAGCTGTCTGGGACTTTAAGGCCTTATCCGAGGCCTTAAATAGAAGAGTAGTATCCCATGAATAGAAGAGTATTATCTTTTTCTTAAATACCATAGACTACACTTGAAAATGATGATCAGTGGACCCAACTATGCCCACAAACACAAATAAAAATAAATAAATTGGTTGCCAATATTTAAAATTTGGGCTATTTTGTGTAAAACTCTGGACTTCCTGCCTCTCAAACAATTGGAGAATCTATAACTCTGGGCTTGCTCTCCTAAATGGCAACATCTACTCCAGCTGTGTAGAACTGCCTATTTTAGATTGTTCATTCACTTTTCATTTTTCCATAGTCCTCACCACTCCATAATATACGACATCTGGCACATTTCACTCATCAATCTTATTGTCTGATCATAGCAGGCCTTTGAATTTGCAACTGCTACTGTAAACTCATGTGAAAGAAGTGTTGCTGAGATGTGGACCAGGTGGTACATTTCTACTATATTGCAAAAAGATACATATTTCCACCATAATGTGGAAAGAAATACTGTTCATCGTGTCTTGATTTATGACATGTCCTCTCAGCCTACAAATGGGTTACTGCACATAAACTATCATCAGTGTCTCTAAGTTGAGTCAATTCCTGTGCCTCAGGGGTGCCACACTGATGTCTGTCACTGGCAATTACTACCAGAAAATGTTCACTATAGATGGAAACCATCAGGAAGTGGTACTAAAGAGAGTAGCCTAGATTAGCATGATATTTCCAGAGTCACACAAAATATGTTTGAGCACAAATATTCTTGGCAATTATGGCTTTACAATATAATTCTTCTGGAAACAATAGTTTTCCTTGTATACCAGAGAGTAAAACAAAGACATTTGGAATCCAACTGTGAGGACATCTTTAGAAGTTAGACATTTGAGATCTTGGATACCAAGTTCTCATCTTTGGCATTAGAAGCAAGAAGGCTGAAGGAGTGATGTGGCTGATCTTTGGTGTATCCAGGAGGATGGGAAATATATTTTAATTACTATGTGTAGTTGTGTTTACTCCCACCAAACCATCACTCTGGTCCTGGCACCTCCTTTTGAAACAAGTCATAGAAGAAAGGAATTTTTCTGTTGTTCAACCTACAGCTGTTTTGAAGGAAATGTCCTATGATTTAGACTAATCAGAGGCCCAGAGGGAAGAGTCAAGGGTGCCTAGGTGGGAGATGTATTTTTCAGAAGTAGGTGATGTTCGATCAGTGTCACAATGAAAGTGTTTCTCCTTTGTTTGCCAATGTGGGAGAGGATTCAGAACTCGATCTTTCCTCAGGGCTTTCTGGACGAGGCAGCGACCATCATTGTCAGAGCATACGGCTCAGCATTGCATCATGCAATGCAAATTGCAAGGCGTGCTTCTTTATCAGCAGAGTTGTATGTTAATGTAACTGTCACATTAAATGTTTGCTGCTGTGACTCAGTTAATGACTGTCATAAAAGTGTGTCAGTATCTGGCATTTTAAGTGTTTGTGGTGCCTAATGTACAGCTTGCTCTTGTAAATAGGCCACACATTTAGAACTAATTACATGCAAGCTATGATAGCAGGTTTATTTTTCACAACTATCTGAGCTGTGATCAGCACTTGTAATCACAAAGCAAGGAAAAAATAGGCAGTGACAACACCTTCATGTTGAAAGCAAATTCTTGTTCTGAAGTGTTATGAAGTATTAAGTGTTTTTCAATAGAAAGCGAATACTATTAGTCAGAAGTCGATAGAATTACGGAATAGCGTTAGTCTGCTTATATACTGTGTATACATCTACACACATTTTCGTCCTTAAAGCTTTACCCAGTCCAGTAAACATCCCAAGTTGTAATATTTTTGAAGGAATATTTTTTTGACTTCTTCTCAGGGTCAGGGAAAGGAAAGTGGCTGTCTTTTTAAGTTTCAGTGATGTGTGTTTTGTTTGTGATTTTTGGTTGAAGCAGAGTTACAAGTTGCTTAAAATGTAAAGGTGGCTGATAATCTTTTGTTTCTCCTAGCTGAGCAATGCCTCATATTCGTGCTGCAATCTTGAGCTTTTTCCAAGCTATCCTCCATGTCTGAAATAAGAAACCAGAGATTTCCGGAAAGTGCTGATAGTCCAGTCTTAATGTGGAGTTGATGGATTCCCTAGGGTCCATGGATGGGGTTGGGGGGCAAGAGGAAAGCACAGACCCCCCAAAAATGCATGCAAAATTTTACAGGGTTGTGTTTTCTTCTGGGGGAAGGATCCAGAGCTTTTCTTCTGAGGCTGAGAAGGAATATTAACTATCACAAGCTTACAGCTTGCTTAGACCACAGGAAGAAATGAAGAAGTGGTTCTCAAGAGCCCACCTGGTATCTGCAGACTTGAGGATGCCAGAAGAAAGGGACTTGTGACAGTCAAGCAGGACTCACTGAGGCTTCTAATTTTTAGAAAGCACAAGAAAAACCTGACCGCTGGGTCCTCTGAGAGCGTTGGAATGGACTCCATTTCCCTCTTCTCAAGCACAGAGCTTAGATGCAGCAGGTGTGTGAGAAGGAGGTGGAGATGATGGGGGCAGCTGGGATAGTGGCCACAGCAGCTCACCAACCCCTTTCAGTCCAGCATCCAGCTGAGAGACCAGAGCTTTCCTGGCTCTGTGAAAAATCTCTTTCCAATCTAGTGGAGGCTGTATAGCTGACGGTGCTGGACCACTTCTGGGGCTCAGGCAGATGGAGACGGAGTCCAAATGTTGGGGACTGAGGGAAACGATATTGGTCCAGGAATCTGGCTGGGGGCTTTGAGAGAGGCTACTGCCTGGCCGACCAAGGATGGTGATAAAGGCCAGGCAACCTGCAGAGGACTGAGTTGAGGCTCCTCTGAATCTCTTGTGGGTCCTAGAATCCACGTTCCTTCCTTTTCTCTTTTGTCTCTTCTCCTTTCCCCTTGCTGCTTCCTGTGGAGACTCCAGAGCTAAGTGCAAATGCTCCATACCTGTTACTCCCCTAATCTCCCTTCGCAGCCTCCTGTGCCTGTTTCTTTCCACACCTGTTCCCTCTGTCTTTCTCTCCTTTCCTCTATATCCTATTTTTGTCCTCTCCTGTTAATAGCTGGAGCTTGGCCTCTCCTTATCATTTGGTTCTTCTTATCTTTTTGTCACAAATGCAGTTCTTTTTTCTGGTGCATTCTCTCTCTCTTTCCCTCCCTCGTGCTTTCATCCCTCTCCCCTCTCCCTCCTTCACTCTTTTTGTGCCTTTCATTCATCAGAGGGAGCAGGGGGAGTGGGTGACCTGGGTGGAGGGAGTATTTGCTCTTTTAAAATGATCTGAGAATTTTGAGCACAAAGCGTACTTATTTAATTTAGCATTACGTCTAAAGTATCGTATCGCGGGGGTGACGAGAAGGGAATGGTTTTTTGGTCTATGGAAACCCCGCCTGGGACAGGGCAGACACCCCCGTTGTGAAACGGAGAGTCCAGCGACCCTCTGCCCGGCTCAGCTCCAGCCATGCTCTGGCTCAGGGTGACTTGGGTGGCACAGGGATTCCCTGGAACCATCACCAGGAACCCAGTGGTGGACATTATTGCTTGACTGCCTTTATGCAAGTCAAAGAGTGACATTCTTTTTGAGCCTGAACTCTTCCATCAGGATTTCTACTGAAACATAAGTTGTATTTTGGAGAGGTTTGTGGGGAGCTGTAGCTTTCTGACTCAGTCTAGTTCCTAACTAGATTTTTAGATGAATGCAAGCTCATCTCCCCACCTCCCCTCTTCTGTCTTAGCCTTTGTTCCTCCAAAGGGTCTCACCATTTCCTCTGTGCCTTTGCTGCTGGTCTTCTGTTCCATCCCACTCTGTTGAAACCCTTCTCACTCTTTGATGCCACCTCCTCCATGAGGCCTTCTTAAATCCTCAGCCAGGAGAAATGTCTCCCTCAGGCTCTGTGCTTCCACAGGCCCTTACCTACGTTTCTGATATGTATTTATCACAGTCTACCTTGAATTATAGCTGGGTATGGACCTCAGAAGACAGAGAGAAACCTGAGGGCAGGGATTATGTCTTTTTATCTTCGCTGTGTCTAGGACCATATCTCAGTAAATGGTCACTGAATTAACTTGCAGAGTGGCCAATGAGGACATTTCTCAATAATCTTCTCCTTGGTTTTCATGTCTAATAAAAATCCCCTTTGATACGTTTAATCATATCCACAACAACCATCCATCCATCCTTTTCACATTGTGGTTTGATCCTCCCCTTCGCCCTGTAAAGGGCTGGGTCTCAGAGAGAAGGCTGAATGCTCATCATGGAACCAGCACTCTAACCCTGGCCACTGGTCCCCAGAGTCCCTGCCCTTTCCACTTTATTCTGACATTCCTCATGGGAAGGAAGGTCCACGAAGCCTATTCTGATGTTCTCTACTTTCCTGCAGCCCTTGGGATCTTCATAATTCTCAGCCATGCTGCCTTCCCCAGGAGGACACCATAGGTGGGGTGGGTACCTTGCCTGATTCCTTTTCTAAGAGAGCAGATCCCAGCAGTCTCTCTGTCCAAGGCTCCGGGACTGGTGTCCAGTGCTCTTGTGGCTGAGCAGTGTCCTGACCACTTCCTTGGAGCCATCACAGCCTCGTTTGCATATGCCCTCACTCTCAGCCTGCTGTGGGGCAGAGCCAGCTTTGATCTGTGTGCAGGCCTGGGAGGTTATGGCCCTAATTAATTCATGCATAACAATCTGAATTGCCTTTTCATTTGGAGAAAACTGTAATTGTTTCAAAACTTTCATAATGCTGAAATTCTTAAAAATGCAATTGAATCTTATTTTTGTGAGTCTGGTCAGAGCGATCTATGGGTAGCACTGAAACAAAAAGATAATGAAAAAAGTTTCTCTTAAATTACTGAAAACTATTTCTGTGAGACGAGGAGTTCTTGTCATCAGGCAAGATTTTAAGGAAAAAAAAAAACTTAGAATAAGCAGTGGAGTGTCAACAAATGCTTCATCAGAATCTGGTTTTTGTACGTTAATGGACCAGCTTACTAATCCACCTCATTCTATGAAAATGTCATATAAATTGAAGAAAAATAAAGACTGTGAGGGAGATCACAGATACGAAAGCACTCTGTAAACAGCACTGTGCTTTATGAATGTGACATATTAAGATAGCTTGACTTCAGCAGTTCCCTTCCCCGTGGTTAGAAGGCATTGCAGGTCCCCTGGCTCCTGTCAGATGCCTTTTTAATGATCTTTAAGCCTTATTCCTAAAGGCAGGACAGTGATACTGGCAGGAAAAGTGCTTAATAATTTGTTTATGGTAAAATGCTATCCTAATTAGTAGATTTCATTAATTTTGATAAGGCATCACTCCAGCTCTCTCTCTCACCCATACAGTTAATCTGCCAGCAAGTCCTATTGCCTTTACTGACAAGATCTCTCTCTCTCCTGTTCGATTGTCTCCACTGCCACCACCAACCTCTCGTGCTACACCTGGGCAGTAGCAACTCACGCCCTCCTACCACCCACCCCCAGGGAGCTCGAGGGATCTTTTAGAAACGAATCGTGTTGGGACACTCTCCAGCTTCAAACCCTGCAGTGGCTTCCTGATCAAGGTCTACGAGACCCTACAGGGTCTAGCCCTGCTTGCTCTCATCTCCTTCTTATACCACCTCTGCCTCCCACCCTGGACTTGTTTTTCAGTCCCTCAATGTCTGAAGCTTCTTTCTGCCGCAGGCTTGGCCTTGGCTGTTCCTTCTGCCTGCAATGCCATCCTCCCAGGTCTTTGTGTGGGCTGGCTACTCATCTGTCAGGTCTCAGCTCACGGGTTTCTTCCTCCAGGAGGCCTCCCTGACCGTCGCGCCCACAGGGCCTGCCCACTGGCCTGAGCCTCCCTTACCTCCTTCTCGCTCAGCTCTCACTTTTCGACATTATCTTATTTAGGTAATTGTTTATTTATCGTTCATCTCTTGCTGCTCAAATATATGTTTCGATATATTATGTTTTGCTCTTTCTGCTCAAATATATGTTTATATGTTACGAGGGCAGGGACTATCTCTATATTGTTCTCTGCCATTTCTCCAGAACCTGGAATAATGGGGCCTGGCACAGAAGGCACTCTCATTTGCTGAATAAATGAGTGCTAATTAAAGACAGAAGCTATTGACTGAAGAAAAAAAAAAGAAGGAATGAACCATAAGGTGATTTGGTTTACGTTGACAGTATGCTAAAACAACTAGCAAAATTCAATTTAATGGAGAAAAATAGTCAAAATGACTATTTTTCACTAATTCCTGCTTAATTCAGCTACAGAAGTAACTCCATGTTGATAAAGTAACAGCAGGTGCTGCACACTTCTATAGCTAGCCAGATCTTTGGGTTAAATTAGCCAGAACTTCTTATGATGCTTAGAGTCCACTATTCTCATTCAAATTTTACAAATGGAAAAACTACAGGGTACAGACCACCTACTTTTCCAGAAAATCATTATTTCTGGGGAAATTCCTAATACCCAATCTGAAAGGTTTGAGATTATGACTTTATTCTTTTCACGTCATCCATCCATTCTAGTGTGTGTCACCTCACGGTAGAGCGTGTTCATTCTGTGAGTATTTTTGGTGTACCTCCTGTGTGCCAGGCCCTCGCCTTGACACTGGAGAGCCTTGGGAACCAGGCAGATACTATCCCTGCCCTGGGAAAGGTTGGCTAACAATTCGTGCTCTGTAGGACGGTAGGATGAACACATCTGCCATGTGCTGCCGGTGCTGCCACCTCCGTGGAGTTGCAGGGAATCCAGAAAGTGATGCTAGGTTGGCCTGGAAGCCAAGGAAAGCCACATGTCCTGATGAAGACGTTGGTATGAGAGCGTCTGTGAAAAAGACACTTGGACAAATGATCTTATAATGAACTTCACAGTTAGGCCGTGACAACAGTCCTGCTCCCAGTAGAAGTCTGCCAAATAGTCTGCGTTAAGAGAGAGAAGGATTGGGCCAATTCAGAGTCTTTTCAAACTCACTGGGCTCCATGTCTAAAACCACATTTGGGCCTTTTCCATGTTGGTATCTAGTCACTGCTAAGGAAACCCTTAGCTGAAAAATAAATGAGTTTATAGAATTTGGGATTAGATGGCAAATAACTGGAACTGAGTTGTATTTTGTTGAATTTTAAAATGGCTTAGAAACAATTGGCCCATATTTTCCTCAAAATTATCATCAGTAAAAAAGATTAAGCAAAACAAAAGCCTCCTGGGCAAAAAAAATTGTAAAGTGGGATTTGCTCAAACCAAACTCCTTCCAGTACTTCCATCCTTGGTTGACAAAGACATAAACTTGCAAGTATTGGCAGGTCTTTAAGCCTTTGAGATTATTATGAAATCAGAGCTCCAAGTTTTAGAAATGTTTAAAGAAGAGGCTTTTTTCCTTGACATTTCTAATTTCTGCTAAGTATTGAAATATACCACCCATATAATAATTATAGGTCATAGGATTTCAGAGCTGGAAGGAACCCTGGAGACAATTTAGTCTAGTCCACGCATTTCTACAGAGGTGGAAACTGAGACTCAGGGAGGCAAATGGACTGGCTCAAGGTTATGCACGAGCCTGTGGCAGAGCTGGGCCTGAGTTCCTTTCATCTCCCAGAAATGCCCATATTGGACAGGTCCAGCCTCACTTTCCTATTTGTGAAGCTCTGTAAAGTCCCTGGAATTTTGGTGTGCTAAAAATATGGGATCCTGATGGTCAGACAACTTTAGTTAACCATTACAGTCATAATCTTGCTTCTTTGTCTGAGATGTGGCAGTTCAGAAGTAATGGGCACTGAGGATGCCTGTTAAAAATGGAGTATAGGGGCCGGCTCCATGGCCAAGTGGTTAAGTTCCCCCACTCCGCTGTGGCAGCCCAGGGTTCGGATCCTGGGCGCGGACCTGGCACCGATCATCAGGCCACGTTGAGGAGGTGTCCCACATCCCACAACTGGAAGGACCTGCAACTAAGATGTACAACTATGTACAGGGGGGCGTTGGGGAGATAAAGCAGAAAAAAAAAAAAAAAGATTGGCAACAGTTGTTAGCCCAGGTGCCAATCGTTAAAAAAAAAAACAAGGAGTATAAAGGCGATTTAGGGAGCTGCAACAGGACAGAACCAGTGTGTGGCATGAACACATTGTGGTTGGGGACCCATTCCTTCCCTCTCAGGTTCCTTCAAGTGCAGATGCCGGCTCTGCTCATTGTTGAGTTTTGAAGCACACACTTGCCCTTTGCCCCGTAGGAGGCGTCCACAGCCTAAGAGAGGTGGCCGAGTGAGTGAAGTATCTTTGTGAACATTTCTTTTTGTGAGAAGGGTGTGTCCTTTCTCTTAGTTTCTGATTGCATTGCGTGCTCCTGACAGCTAGGAGCTATGTTACTCTAAACCAGAAGAATGGAAAGAGCGCATTCAGTCTCAGTGGGGCTGCTCCATGCCTCTGTGACGGGGTGGGGTGTTAGTCATCAGCTTTCTTTGAAGGCCAAGGTCATGCCACACAGATAGAAAGAAGGATCCTGCATGCCTTTAATACAAAGTGATGCTTCTTTATTCCTTTTGATCTTTTTTGAAATATAGGAAGGTGCAGCTACAGATTCCGTGACCTATCCTCCACCAGCACCCACCCCCGCCCCCGCCCCCGCCTTATATGGCAACTGTGTCCAGACAGGGAGGGGTATGGATGTAAATGAGAATTTAAAGTGTACAGTGAGGAGGAATTTTGTCAGGGAGGAATCAGGAAGTGTTGTCTGAATGGTGATGGTCTTACTTGGTCCTTTGGGAAAACTTAGGAGTTACCTAGTTGCAACCAAAGTTTTATTTTGTTTTTGTCTTTTTAAAGCTGTTTTAAGTGTTGAGAGAAATGGTCATCTTTGTTTCACTCACCCCCAACACACATGCAGCTTACCATGATGTTTCCTGAGGCCGTGAGCTCATTTTTTACAAGCCAAGAAGAAATTGAGCTAGTTGGTAGCTGGAAGACAGATCTGCAGAGAGTAAGAAGCATTAGCAATCAGTAGGCGCTTTCCCCTTCCAGGCGGTTCCCAGCTACTTTTGGACTGACGCCTGGGAAAAATGTTTATGTGAATTTCCCTTGGAGACACTGTCAAACTGTATCTTATTAATTAGCGTCCACTTAAATTTGAGTCCATACCAAGGGAAATTAGTCTTGCTCTTAAATCACACCAATACATAATGATGATAATAAAATAATACTTTAATATGTATGATGTTTAGTGTCAGAAAGTGCTTATATCTATTGGCTTATACATTACCTTATTTATACCTTCCAGACCACTTCATCAGTTGAACATTTGATGACAACATGTATATTTACCGTTTTCATAATATTCCGATGATGATGAAGATACTCATATTCAAAAGTACTTATTAAGTACTAATTTCTGATAATGCCAACAATACTGAGCTCACTTGACTTAAGTGAAAGACCACAAAAGAAGTTTCTATTTTCGGTGAAGTTTATCTGTCTGACATTTTCTGCTTCGTGTTCAAAAGAGAGTGGGCAAAGCCATTCAGATGTCAGAGTTCAGCTGGATGCTACATATTTCTCTTGAGGAATTGGTTAAGATCAGAGAACTTCTTCCCTTCCTGTGGCTTAGAAACTAAGTTGCTAATAGAGTTATTCTCTCTGGCATTTAGATCATGAATTTTGCACAGACCCACATCAAGGAGAAAAGAGGCCCTTTCTATGTCAGATTTGCAGAATGACTTCAGATGTTTTGACTGGATAGCTGCAGAACAGAATGGAAACAGTACAAGTCATGATCTCCTTAGCTGCCTTCCAGAATCTACTGGGCTCTGTTATTATTGGTTATCTATTGGAATATCATGCTGTGGTCCTTATCCAGTGTGGTCTGGCCTTATTCTTCTTCTTAAGATCTTGATCTTGTTAATGTTTAGTTGACTTGTTTTATCTTTCAGGAGACCCAGTAATGTCTCCTATCAATATCTTCTATTTAAAGTAGAAAGGAAGAGTTGATGGTAATGATCTTTTTTTTTTTTTTAAAAAAGGGAATTGTTTCATGCAAATATTCTACATAGAAATACATGTACATAGCCACATGCAAAGAGTTTTGAGTTATTTCTTGCAAGCTCATCCTCACTGTGGAGAGCATCAGAATTGTCTTAGGACACTTGCTCTATGGGATCGCCATGACACCTGCACATCCTTTTGATGAGCAACGCTACGGCCTCTGAGAACCTGGGAGTTGAGCTATTGTCAGTTCTGTCCACTGAGGTACCATAGAAAGAACACCTTTTGGATTGTTGGGAGAAGGATTTAGGGTGGGATAGACTTTTGCTCCTCACTGATTTCCCCCATCTCTTCTTGACTGTACAAAAGTCCCGCCCCTGAGGAAGCCAACATCAGGTGCCCAGATGCAGCTAGGGAGTCACTTATCTCTAATTTTTCTGGAGAGTCTGTTCTCCGGGATTAATTGTAGCTGTGTCCAGAGACACATATGAAAGCCAATGTTGCTCAAATGTTTCAGATTGGGTGGTGGTGATTGGGGAGCTGGTGAGTAGGGTAGAATGTGCTTGTATCAGGGAACATCACTGACTTCGAGAACCCCAGAGAACTCAGCTCCAGATTTTCTACTTTAACTTGAAATTCAAAGTTTCCTTGCCTAGGCTGTGCAGCAGTGGGGCTCCCAGCTGGCTCCTTTCTCCCACCTCACCCCACTGAAAGCACCAAAGAATTGGGTGTACGGGCCCACACATTCCTTTAAGCTATCTCGCTTTGCGCACGCTCAGAAAATGGGCAGTGCCCAACAGTCTGCCTCTTCCCTCATCTCAGGGACCTTTTTTTGGAAGTGATCTTCCTGCTGTTCTTTACCAGTACTACTCGTATGAACATTATTGGAATATGTTCATATGTGGTTGTCCTGTAGGCCTGAGGATAAGGCCTCACCCTGTGAGTAGACAGCAACATGATCTCTGAAGGAGGTGGTTATCCCAGGTTTTGGTCCCAGGAAGAGGCCTAACCTGAAACCGGACATCAGAGCACTGGACAACCCCTCTCCAGAAGTTTGCTGTCTTGGGTTTCCTCTCTTGGGAGCTGAGATGTTTGGGAACATGCTCTGGGATGCTGGGTACCAAGATGTCATCCACTGCAGAGCCAGACCCAGGGCTGGGGTGTGGTGGGTCTCAAACAGGAGAACAAGCCATGTTTTACCAGTTGGATAGATGATCTGGTCACATGTTTCTGTGTCAACATTTTTCCCTTAGTTGTTTAAAACCCTTAGTATATTCTTAAATGTCCTGGCCTGGTCTCAGCTGGGCATCAAGGGGAGGACTTGGGTATACCTAGTCTGGCATGTTAAAAGGGGCAGCATCTCTTAGATTGGGGTCATGGTGGCAGCAGGAATTAGGGAGAAATACCCAAGATGGAAGTCAGGGAAGGGGGTGAATTTAAGAGTCAGCCTCAGTGTAGTCTTTGCACCTAGCCCAGTGCTCAGCCTTGACACTGCCCCTTTGCTGGAGGGAATTCTCTCCTCAGGGCCCACTTTAGAGGATCTGGTCAGTGTTTTCTTTTTTTTTTTGAGGAAAATTAGCCCTGAGCTAACATCTGCCACCAATCCTCCTCTTTTTGCTGAGGAAGACTGGCCCTGAGCTAACATCCATGCCTATTTTCCTCTACTTTATATGTGGGATGCCTGCCACAGCATGGCTGGACAAGCAGTGCATAGGTCCACACCTAGGATCAGAACTGGCAAACCCCAGGCTGCCAAAGTGGAACGTGTGAACTTAACCGCTGAGCCACCAGGCTGGCCCCTGGGCAGTGTTGTCTTAAGGAAGGAGGTAGCTTCCTAATAGCTCTTTGGTATTTTGTTTCTAGAGTGTTTGTTGTTGTTGTTGTCATTGCTCATTATCTGCCTGGTTTATTTATTTGATTCAAAAATACCTACAGACAGTTGAGCAACAATTTTTGTCTCAACTAATAGAAAGGCCAGAGGCACCCTGGTTTGAAGCAAATGGTCTGTATTTAATCTCTAGAGAGGAAGTGAACCCTTGCTTCTACATGATCATCAAAAGCAGGGATTTTTCTTTTTTAAAGACAAAATTAAGGAAATAGATGTTATATTGTTTGGAGACTAGGCAGTTCTTATGTATCTAGCAAATGTCATTGGAAATGATGAAGTTGCAAGTCAAATGAATAGTTAACTGAGCTTTTTCTCATCATGACATCAATCACAGGACCACCCCCGCCAACCCAGAAGCGTGTGAAAAGTTAGCAGCAATGGCTAATGTTTAGGCCGACTGATGAGTCACTAGAATGCGTCTATGTCTGTAGTTTGAACTGAACCCACCCCTTAAGTCAGCCTAAAATATTCCTGCTGCACAGCGACACCTGTAGGAAAACTATAGTTTCCTGTGTGTGTGGGTGTTACCTGGCACCATGACACAGGGTAGGTTTCGTTATTAGAAACCTGGTTATCTATTCTCGTTGACTCCTCAATTGAATGAGTACAGCATGTTCAAACTATTTTTTATGAGAAGTTAATGCTAATAATGTTTTCTAGGCATAGCTCTGTGAGTCATAGTTTTGGGGCTGAATATGTCTCAAGTACTCTTCTTAATTGGCCAAGAGAAAAAAAAGAAGCCATATTACTAACAGAAGTATTTACATTCACCAGCTTCTCTTTTTAAGTTAAGTTTTTTTCTGTAGTCGTTTCCTACAGCTTCAGTGCCACATTATATTTGATATTTTCACCAGACTAGAAACTCGAAGATGACAGGCTCATTTCTGCCTCGTTCACTGATGTGGTCCTTGCCCCTCGCCCAGGGCTTGGCGCACAGTAAGTCCTCAGCAGACACGTGTTGGGTGAATGAGAGCGAGTGGCCTCTTCAGTGGCCTCTCTTTTAGGATTCACCTGTGATGGTTTCAGTCCAAATGCCCTTTCTTTGTAGAGGCTTCCCCTGACCCCCTATAATATAGAATAGTCAAGTACTGGTTATCTTTTGTAGAATCTGGATTTTCCCCTCTAAACTACTTCTTGTATTGATTTATTTGTAGTTTATTTAATGTGTGTCTCCTCCATTTGACAGAAAGCTCGATGAGAGTCAAGCCCATCACGTTTGTTCCATTCTCCAGTGCAGTGCCTGGCACAGAGTGGTGCTCAGTAAATGTTAGATGGCTGGCTGGATGAGGGACTGTTAGTATCCACATGCACCCCTGCAGTGACAGTTGTATGCTGGCCCTCTTTACCCTGGAGCAATAAAGAACAAGTACGAATACCACAGGGAATGGCCATAAACACCTCTTGTCTCAGAAAATTGTTAGAAACTGGGTGGCTAAAAAGGGTAGGTTTTATCACAGAGTCAGGTCAGCTCCAGGGCTGTCAGGGTTGAGATAGAGAACTTCTCTGTTTCAATATATCATAATATGGCCTTAGTTAGGCCCTGGATGCAATTCTGGTTCTATTAACAAACTGTGTGATCTTGGGCAAATTACACAACCTTTGTGAATGTCTTTTCCTAATATGTAAATTTGGGCCACAAACAGTACTGACTTCATGGGGTAATTTAGAAGATTAAACAGGATAATGTATGTAAAGTACGGGGTTTAGTGCCTACCACAGAATAAGGAATAAGTATTCAATAAAAGTTATTATGAAATTCATAATAAACATTTGAAGTCCATCAGTGGGCTAGCAGTGTCCCAGGACTCAATTAGGTTGTAATTAAATGTATTAATGTCTTATGCTCAACTTTAGTGAAAGGAATTATTGCTTTGTTTTTAATGGCTATAAAATTCTACTTAGCTAAATAATGGAATAAGACGAATTCCCTACAGTCCAAGCTGGATTTAGTAAGATCTGGAAGGTTATGGCACACGGCACAAGTCACTGCAGATTACGACATCTCTGCCCCCAAACATTACAGTTATTTAAGGTATATTGGGTGGTCTTTTAAAATGTCTTTGACAAGAAGAAAACTCAACCATGTAAGATGAGTTTAAAAGAAATCTATATCCATAACCTCACCAAAGTGTGATATAAGCAATATATCATGGTAAAAATAATTGTGTAACTATCCTTTTAAAACATCTTTTGTTAAAGAATATTACAAAAACATTAGAATTTTTGCTTATTAGAAAATAAATATCTTTGAATATAAACGTCTCATTGACATAACACCATTTTGTATATTTATACTTACATATATATACATATATGCATGTGTGTGTGTATATATATATATATATATATAATAACAATTAGATAATTTGTAGTGACAGGTAAGAGCTAAATTACAGGAACCAGAAACCTAATATTCTTGCTAACCAGTCACTCATTTCAAAGTAGTAAAGATGATGGCTTTTTACAATTTCTTGCTTATATTCCTAGATCTGTTATAATTTCCATTAAGTTATCTCAGAGGTCTTCTCCATCACAAGACAGCAAAAGCTGGACATTTACTTCTTTATTAAATGCAAGAAGATGCGCACGCCCTGCCTCGTCCCTGGTGTGCGTTTCTGTGGGGACCAGTGGAGACTCTCATTCAACATCAGTCAGCCTGCAATCTTCTCATCACTCTTCAATTTGGACCCCCCCCCCCCAAAAAAGGCTATTCAGACAAAAATTCTCAGATTTCAGATGTTATGGTAGATGTGGGTGGTACATCGTGGAATAGTTTTTCTCCATGTTACTCATGCCCTCAAGTTTTTGACAGAATAAAGACTTTAGCAAGCCACTAATCTCTCATGTTTGTCATCTCTCTTTTATTTATGGGGTTGGTAGGGTGTGTGTTCAAGAGGAGAGGGTTTGGGCTCTGAAATTCTAGCCCACAGCTTCTGAGGCATGTTAGAGAAGCCACATCACTGTAGTGTGTATCGTCCTTTATATCTTGGAACATCAAATAAGAAGCCTGTCCTCAGGGATGGCAGAGGGGTGATACCAACAGCTGCCTTTATTGTTACCATATTTGCTGCTACCCACACCCTGTCTCTTTTTGAAAAGGGCTGTGAACTTCAGACAGGGGCAAGAGTGACAGTGAAATAGTGCATTTTTAGACTAGGAAGACCTCTTTCATTGAACTTGTATTTTCATTCCATTCGAGACAGGGCCAAGCAAATACTACCCCAGTGATTGTATATGTGTGCTTTCTGAAACACTTTAATACTGTGTAAGTTTACATTCGCACATGTCTCTTGCATAATCAACCTCTCTCTCCCTCTCACACACACTCATGCAATTTCCCATCAGCACATCTACCTAAAAAACAAAAGAAAACAAGAAAAAAGAACAACATAATGCCCTTTAGATACTTCTCCATTTCTCCTCTCCTCATCCTAACAAAATGCATGGAAAGAGTTGTCTATATTTTGTGTCTCCACTTCCTCATTACTTTCCCTACCCAAGTCGCTCAATCCTGGCTTACATCCCCATTGTTCCATTAAATTGGCCCTTATCAAGGTTACCAATAACCTGTATCTGGCCAAAGCCATGGGCCAAGTTCCCATTTTCATCTTACTCCATCTGTCAGTAGCAGTTGACCTTGCTGAACACACTCTTCTTTTTCGATCCACCCTCCTTGAAACACTTCCCTGGCTTTGGTGACACCATTCTCCTGGTTTTCCCGACCTCAGGGAAATCTTTGTCTCATCTCAATTCCTGGTTGCTCTTTTTCTATCAGACATGGAGGAGAGCCCAGAGTACCAATGACAGCAAACTCCTCTAGCTGCACTCTCTCCCAGTTCCATGGCATTAATACCACCATACACTGACACATGTCAAATGGGCATCTCCAGTCCAGCTAGACTATTTAATCCAACTACCTACTCAACATCTCCACCTGGATGTCTAAGAGGTACGAAGAGAAAGGAGACATAAGGACCAAGTTATTTCTTGAAACCAAGAGGAAAGTGACCTCAAGTGAACTCTTAAGATGCAGCCATTGTACTATATTCTCAAATCTGGGACAAATATTAAGGCCAAGAACACTTTAAGTAGTTGTAAAAATATAGTTATACTAAAACCCCCACTCAGCTACTCCATAATCTCACCTGCTCCTGACACCTCTGAAAGCCTTGTCCTAAAACTGCCCTCACCCTCCTGGAACTCACAGTGCCCCCACTCTCATCTCCATCTCACCTCCAACCATGGCTGGTAAGTCTCCACGGACTTCCCAGACTATTTGATGGCTCAACTCTTCAATCCCTTTCTATGTACCTAAGGGAACCATTAATCCCGCTCTTCCAATGATCCCAGCTTCAAATCACTCAGCGTGATTTCCTCTCACTCTTATTCGTGAGACAAAAATAGGAAATATTGATATCATCCTAAAGGACTCCTCTTAAGCGGTCCATTTTTATATAAGTCAGGAATTTTAAACACATGTGAGAATCAAATGTTAGGCTTATAGAGAAGGATCTAATTCTTTATTCTTTTTCTTATATCCAGTGATTGTTGCTGTCATCACAATTACTTTAAACGCATCTGGGATTTAATGCTTTAAAGGAACTCACTCTGCCAGACTCAGACACAGTATTCCAAATGGTACTTATTCACAGTTTTTCACGTTCCCTTCCCCATCCCATGACCACCCAAAAAGAACACTCAGTCTGTCAGATGGCAGTTGTAGAATGTCCTTTCTACCCCTCCTCCTAGAGCAGCCTTGTGCACAGGAAACGCCCACCCCTCCTCCCACCACCTGTCGCTCAGTCTTCCTGAGCGGACCAGGAATGCCTGCTCTGAGTGGTAAGAGCCCCTCCTTCACTGGGCCACCTTTTACTAGTGGGTGGTGTCATTATGCTTTCAGTGTTTGCATGTTCCTCTTGCCTTTAGAGGTCATGACCTCCTTGTTGGCAGCATACTTAGGTAGGGCCACGGCCATGTTTTCAGCCCTTTGTCCCCAGTGTCTGAAGAGCTTCTGGCCCAGCCATGTTTGATTCAGAGGAGGACGTGCTCCAAGGTGGCCTCAGGCCTTAGCTATATTCTTGGCTACAAGCTTGATAGCGGGACCCTCGCTTTGAAGGGGTTGCTGGTGCTTGCCCAAATTCATACGGCAGTACTTCCTGCTTCATGTGGCTGTTAGCACTTGGGCATCTACACCACCAGTAAGAACCTCTGGGAGGAAAAGAAGTAAAGGGCCCCAAACTCCTAACATAATAATTGAAGCAATCTATAAATTCAAAGCAGCGTTTCAGTTGTTATCAGTTTTCTATACCGCCAGAGCAAATTACGACGAGCTTAGTGGGTTCAAACCATACGCGTCTGTGGTCGCACAGCTCTGCAGGTCCACGGCGGGGCTCGGCGTGGGTCAGCTGAGTCTCTGCTTAGGCTCTCACCAGGCTGGAGTCAAGCTGTTGGCAGAGTTGCTGTCCTCTAAGGAGGCTCTGGGGACGAATCTGCTTCCAAGCTCCTTCAGATTGTTGGCAGAATTCAGCTTCACACAATTGGAACGCTGAGATCCCTGTTCCTGTGCTGCCTGCCGCCCAGCAGTTCTCAGCTTCTAGAGGCTGCCTGTATTCCTGGCCTCGTGGCCCCTGCCTCCATCTGCAAAGCAACAATGGCAGGTAGAATCCTCCTCGTACTTCTAGTCTCCGGGCCCTCCCTCTGCCTCACATTGCCCCAGCTGCATCTCTCTGCCTGCCTCTTCTTTTTTTAAAAGGCTCGGGTAATTAAATGGAGCCCACCTGCATGACCCTGGATACTCGCCCTATTGAAGTTCGGCTGGTCAGTAACTTATTTCCATCTGCAAAGTCCCTTCACAGCAGCAGTAGCTAGAGCAGCGTACGGCTGAAGGACCAGGAGACGGAAAACTCGGACATCTTTACAATGATCCCTGCCACTGAATGCATCCATTTTTCAGTTACAACTCTCCACACCTCTCACACCCTCAGTTCTGGCTAAATTTTCACTTTTGTCCTGAATGTCCAGGCATCAGAGTTTACTCACTAAAACCTCTCTGCCCGAAGATCAGCCACTCTCTGGCACGATCTAACTGTGCATCATTGGGCAAGTTCCTGAACCTCTCTGAGCCTCACTGTCCTCATAGATAATAGAATTTGCTGCTCTACAGTACTGTTCCAAGCATTAAAGAAAATTTATCAGATTTTGTAAACTGTCAAATGAAATGCAAATGTTCATTGTATTACCTTATGTTCTAAATATAAATATTTTTAAAAATAGAATGAAATGTTCTTAAAAAGTGACAGAAGAAAGCTAAGAACAGTAACTGAGTGTTAATTCTAAACAGGTCTATACGTTGTTTTGATGTAGTGCTTTTTAAACCTGGTTGGAACTAAAGTCAGAAAATGTGGGCTGGCGTCCGCTCATTAGCTGGATGACCTTGGTCACCTCGTTTAGTTTCTCCAGGCCTTTTGTTCTTATCTATGAAATTAATGTGTTTAACAAAAGGACCTCCAGTGTCCCATTCGGCTCTGAAATTCTATGCTTCTATTTGGTGCTCGTTCTTCAAGATGCACTAAGAATCAGACTTGCAAAACCCATCTATGTGTAGCCAGCGCTTCCCAAGATGACTGCAAAATGCCCAAGACAAGCTCGTAACACTGGGGCTGGGAATGTCTTCCAGGACAACCTGAAATATGTCTGTGGGTCCGACAGGCTTCAGTCCTCTGTCAGGATAATCAAGCATTTCTTCACCCAGTTCCAAAATATTTGGCTAATGAACAGTTTCAGTCTGAAAAAAAATTTCCATTATTTAATTGGCTGGATGTTATTGTTTCAGAAAAATACTAAATATGTTGCATTAGTAATAAAAAATTATCCTTGAATTCTGTTTCTAAAAGAAAAATCAAACATGAATGTAAAATCTAATTGCTTATTTGTTAACTTCTGGATTTGAAATATCCTCCAATATTTCAAAATTTGTACATTAAGTAATTGTAAAATTTGCCTTTTCTCTCCCTAAGAATTCTGCTTTTATTTCAAACAAACCACGAAGATTAAGCTAGTGTCTAGTCATGTCTTGAGAGTCACTAATGAATGCATTCGATTTGCTCAGACTTAGTGTGTTGCATATCTCGGATCTGGAATAAAGACTATTTTCATAAATTTTAGTCTTGAACTTTAAAAGGAAACATTTTTCTCAAACTCCCTTTTGGTGGGTTTTACAACAATAGGATACTCATTTCTATTACAGCGTCGGTGCAGGATTTTAGGAGAATTGTGAATTTTTGAGTCTCTTTTTGATAGGCAGCTTGGGGGCCCCACGTCCTGCAGGGCCAGGCAAGAAGCAGGAAAATGACAGGGTCGGCTGAGTGTGAGCACAAGTCCTTGTCATGTTTGAGTTAGTGCTTTTTAAGGGGAAAAAAATGAGTTACTTTGACCACACTGTGGTGGTCAACCAGGCTTCCTTTAAAGAAAATGATTCTCTTTGCCATGGTAATCTGCTAGGTTGTTGTAGCTGGCTGCAATTGAAGTTTCACAAGATGAATGTGGCATGCAGGGTGTTTACCTTTAATCAGTTGCATGTGTGTGATGGTTTCAGGTCCACGACTCCGGAGTGGGGTTTGAATGGAAATGTCAGACAGCCTGACGCGCTGAGCAAGGCAGAGTGAGGTGGGTTTGCACACTCCACTTAGAGTTTCTTAGCCAGAAATTGGCAGTTTTAATCTGGGGGGTTAGACACAGCAGAGACAAGAAAAGAAGACAAGAAGGAAGTTGGGGCTGTAAAAACTGAGAAGGAAAAGAATGCAAAAGTAGCAAAATAATAGCAGACCTTGAATTTGTTCTTGGAGTTGCAAGAAAAAAAGAAGAGGAGAAAAAAGGTGCATAAGATAAGACTTTCCTTGATTCATTTATTATTCATTCAACAAATCAAGTACCTGCTTTGTGCTCAGTACTCAGTACTCAGTGCTCAGTACTGCGCTAGTTGGTGCGATAAACAGTGAACAAGACACACCCTCCCTGACCTTGAGGAGCTTACAGTCTACTGGGAAGGCCAGTCTCAAAGTTGCATTCAAGGACTACTTACGTGCCCAGCCTTGCTTAGAAAGAGAGAAACTCAGCTGACTAGGCGGGTCCCAGTCTGCCCAGAATGTATTCATATGAGCAGTGAGTGGTCCTGCCCCGAGCAGAAGGTACTGCCTCTCCGGGGCCCCCAGCTGCAGAAGCTTGGAAGTTTGGAAGACTGTTGGCAAGCCACAGTTCAGGGATATTTCTGCCAGGCAGACTTGTTTGTGTTGGATAAGAACAATGATAGAATGCCATATATATCATCCTTAAGTGGAATTGGAATACTTTTGTAGGATAGTCAAAGTATGTAGTCCCCAGATGTAAGAAGGGGTGAGAGCAAAGGAGGACAAAATGGGGAAGCAAGCTTTGGTGATTTTCTTTCTGTCCCTCTCTGGTACTCTCCAAACACTACCCTTCAGATGCCTCTCCTGAGTGCCATATGGTGCCACCCTCGTGAATCATTCACCCTTCCCACAAGGCCAGCTTATGGGTCCTGTATCTCAGTTCCAGAGCCTGCTAAGCAACTGGAAGCATCAAACAAGCTAATTCAGTCTGAACTGTCACTAGCAGATACCAGGCTGGGAGTGAGCCCTCCGTTTGCCGGTCAACTGTTGATCCTCTGTGGCTCAAACGAGGTAGTAATGGGGGATTTCAGACGCGCAGCCAGGGCCGGGGAAAGGGCAGGGGCTGTGGGCTCTCCTTGACTCTTTGCTTATTCTAAAAAGGCGTAAGTCAACCGGGGCAGGCTCTGACGTGTCTGTGACCAACAGGAGAGAAGGTGGAAGCATCTGGGGGTGGTTCTGGCAAAGCTTCTCATTCTCCACACATGAAAAATCGCTACTCAACGCTTTCGAGTAGAAATTCTAACGGCTTAGAACCAAATTCTGTCTTGAATTAAAACATGTTTTTCATTCTAAAACTGGGTGAGTGCACCTCATATGTAATCGTTTTTGTCAGACCCTCCCTCATCAACAAGTGTGGCGTTCTAGACAAATCCCTGGTTGATAAGTGCTGTGAGCTCGAGACCCATCCCTCATCCCTTTTCTCTCACTGTTCTGCCTGTGGCCTTCCAGAGAACCATCGACCAGGCGAATCTTCTGCAGCCCTGGCCCTGGGCTCCCGAAGACGGGCTCAAAGGAGGATGGCTAGAAAAATCCCAAGGGTATTCTTCTAAAATCTCATTGTTTAGGAAATAAAGTTTTGCTTATTTATTGTTTTCCTTTTTTAGTTTCTTTTGCAAATGTAAAGATAGGAAATTGAAATTTGAAATACTAAGCATTTATGTTTATAAATATATTTATCTACATGTATATGTTAAATTTAATATGTTTAAAGATTATTCTAACTGCCGTTTTGGGGTATTTTCCCATTGCCAAGGTCCTTCATATACATTTTCTCATCTGAGCTTCAGAGCAGCCCTAGGGGGCGCTTTACTGTCTTTTCTTCCCCCTCAGGAGGGAGGAAGAAAAGGCCCACATACCTGCTCCCTGGCTTGTGCTGGTCACTTTCATAAATATTCTACTCATGTGTATATTCATACATGTATTATTTCACATAATCCTTACAACAGCACGGTGCAGTAGGTATTATTTACATGTTTATGTCTTTGCACGTGAGCCTCACCAAGCCTTTAAAGAGAGAAACCAGGACATGCAGGAGGTTCCTTGGAGCTCACAGCCCTGTGCTGCTGCTTCTGGCCCTCCCCGCCCGCGGAGGACTGGCACTGTTTGTTCTGGCCCTGGTGGCTGTTGCCTCTCCAAACACCACTAACTTCTGTCTGCAGAAACGGCTGGCTTGGTTCCCAGGCGTGTCCACAGAGGCCTCAGCCTGCTTGGGAGGTATACTGGGCCCGTGTGGCAGGTTCTCTTACTTACTAAGGAGTTGGGTGGAGCTTCACCTGCAGCGCCTCTGACATGCTGTGTGGGGACCTGGAAAGAGGCAGGTCGACGCCTCGCTTACCAAAGGCAGACATTTTGCTGCTTCCACCCATGTGATGTCAATTATTGCTTATTGCCCAGCCATCACCTCAGGCGCATTCCTCTAAAGTCACTTCACTCTGCCGCAGCACCTGGGAGGCACAGGCCTGAGAACTGCGAATTCCTGAGTCATTCCTTTATGTCACTCTGCCTGCTTCATTCCACTCAGTAAAATGTAGATTTTTGTCCCCCTACCACACACAGACACATTTCCTTCTTCCCAATAGTTTTTTTAGACCAGATATGTTGGCTCCAGTCTGGTAGAAGGCAGGGGATGTAAGGAGGAGAAAAATCAATGCCGGCCCCTGGCTATCATTTAAACAAAATAGAATCAACTTCTGTGGACGTCTGCTATTCTCAGGCTAAATTATGGGTTAAAAGACTTGAAATTGAAGAAAGTACATTACAAAATCTCTTTTATGAGCAATACTTCTGTGATTCTGATATTTTAAAAACATATACAATCCCTTATTTCTTGTCTCATCATCTAAAATTAGGAGCAGCCTAGGCTTACTAAAAAATTCCAAAGACTCATCTGAATTAAAATGCAGTAACATATTCCAAAGCCTGAACAAATAAAGCCATTTTGCAATAATTTTGACTATTTTAAAACAAACTCTTGCAAACACTGTCAACTCTAGTCTTCACTGAACATTTCAACATGGCGCCCAGAGGGAGCTCTCAAACCTGACAACCATGTCCTATTTGTCAGGAACAAGAAGGAGGGGTTTTAAAGAAAACAAGTTCTCCCTCTTCAGATGTAGAAATAATAATAAAAATGACTCTACGGTCCAAAGGGTTGGCTGGGAGACACATCCAAGAACAAGCAGTGTGAGGACCTAATAGGCTGTGACAGCTCAGATACCGAAGTTATCTCCCCACAGCTGGGGTGGCCTCATTACCCACTTCTGGTTTAGTTTTGCTGCAGCAGCCATGAGTGATGAGGCCACCCTCATCTCACAGAGATGAAGACCATATTCTCCATTGCTGTGACATGTTCTTTCTGTGTAACCTCTTATGACATAGGTTTCATTTCCCAACCATGCATGCGCATCTCTCTCTCTCTCTCTCTCACACACACACACACACACACACACACACACAGAGAGCAGAAGAAAGAACTGCCTGTCTTTAAGGGACGTTCACAGATGAATGTGGCACTACTGACATGTTGAAAGAGAACTCTTTCCCCAACACTCTAGGTACTTGAGTGACTTTCAAAAACACCAACTCCCCTTTCTCCGTCAATATGATTTTCATACCGATTTAGCTCCTTATGCCAAAGCATTTAGAACTGGCAGCGGCACATACTAAAAACCAAAACGTGCCACCCTTTGTCTGTGAAGTAGGAAGCAAGCAGACTCCTTGTCTGTGAAGTTCCAATGTATTGAGTCACCTCGGTCCCAAGAGCCAGTGGCATCAGAAAGCTGACAAAATGCACATTCTCAGGTCAGTTCTGTTCTAGAGCAGGACTCCTGGTGGGGGACCCTGGTGACACGAAGAGTACGTAAGTCTTGGCCCTGCTCAAGTCAACCAATCCTTCCATATTGTGCTTTCTCTTTTTGGTTTTAAATTATTTATTAAAAGACACAACGCCTGTGAGGGCAACCTCATCAAGATGGAGAACGTGGATTCAGTGACTTGTTCATAAAATCTGCAACTCAAATGAAAACTATGGAGAAACTTCAAACAGTGACAGAAGAGAAGCAACTCAGAAGTGAGGTGTTGCACTTTCCGATTTCAGTTCAGAAGAAGAGAAGACTTGTAAATATTTTGGTTTTATTCTCTAAATGTTTTTTTCCCCCCTTTAAAGGTAAAATGCTTTTAGAAACTGCCAACTTGGCTTTCCTCATAAAAACCCAGGGAACCTGCTTAGAGTTGGTTTTGTCCTTCCTTTAGGAGGTGCGTGCGGGTTGGTTGGGAGGTGAAGGGCTAGCCGCTCTCTTCTTCTCTGCTTTGATGGATTCCTCCCCTCATAAACCATAGCCCAGCTCATAATTATAATGCAAAACAGCATCCCCACAGCCTGCTTGGTGCATTTCAAATCTGAAATTCCTTGAAGTTCTAAGGATTTTTAAATATTGATATTCATTAATTGCATGGCTTTTTGTGACACAAATGCACATTACATACTTTCATGTGCTGGAAACAGCTAAAAATGCCATGTCACAAATGTTTACATGACTGTTATGGAAAATGGTATCATGCTAATATATGTCTGCTTCTTAAATTCTGTTAGCAGTTGTAAGACAGTCAGATCCCACCCGTGGGATCTTGTGCCCTCATGAAACACAATTACAATGAGAATATCTCATTATCTCATTGGCTTTAGCTTACTGCTCTGTTACCATGGTTTCAAATACACAGAGGAGTCTGAGACCAAGAGTACTGCTAACAAAGAACATATCCTTGTACAATGACATCAGATCATGTTAGACAGAATAGACTTAATTAAATACCCCCTGATGGAGGCCAAAATACAGAAGTTGGGTCTACTTTTAAAAAGGAAGCCAGCCATTTAAAAGCATTATACTTAGTTTACTTGGGAATTTTATATTTCTTTCTATCAGCAACTACAGTAATAAAAACAAACAACTCAGATTCCATTTAATATTCCCTGCTAATGATGAGAAGTTAAGGAAATTAGGAGGAAAAAGATAACCGTCAGAAAAGAATGATGTGGAATGTGATTTTCTTCGGAGTGTCTGGCTACCGAGCGAACCAACACTCAGACTCAGCAATTGGAACAGTTCTGAGGGTGTAAACTGCTGGCCCCTCTGCTTGTAATGTGTCTGCGGAGTTCAGAGCATGCATTCTGGCCTTCCCAAATGAGATCCAGTTCTGCCAGGTACACTTATGGCATCTCACTCTCTTTCCTGACACGTCGAGTGACTGACTTCGCACAACTAGAATTATACTATTTTTCATGACAAGAGACATTTATTGGAAGAGAAATCACAACTTTGGACTCTCGATTTCCGACCACCTTGCAGCTTGCCCCAGTTTCGCAGATTTCCACCCCTGGCTTACTCTGCACTGAGGAAAGTGTCTCATGGCTTCAGCCAATATGGCTTTTGTTTAAGCAAATCTTTAAAATGCACGTCAGTAGGAGAAATCATGTAGGCCTCAGAGTTAGCCTAGTGTATAACCATTTTCTCCAAATGACCTGAAAAATGGCTTGCGTTGCTCTATGTTGTGAAATTAACTTCCCTGTAATAGAAATCTCCCTTGTCAACGTGAAGCTTATCCCTCTCCCCCGTCACACACACACACACACACACACACGCACACACTCACACACGAATCATAGCAGTAAAAAACATTTAAATCACTTATAGGCCCTGGAGACTATCCGGTCACATAATGTGACAATAATGACATCCCCAGTGGTGTTAATTGATTTTGTCCTGGTGGAGGGTAATTTGGCTTCCACAGTGACTGCCAGATCATGGACTTAGTGATTGGTCTGCCTAGGTAGTATTACCATTAATGAACAGAAAACACACTTTTCTCCTTAAAAGATACTGGTAATTATGTGGAAGGGAAGATGGAAAGCCATCAGTTCTTAATTGTTTAAGGAGAGTTAATTCCAAGGTGTTTGCATTCAAAGGGGATATATGGTAAAAGACTGCGAATTGGCAATTCAGAGTCTCACTCCATAAAACCCAGCTGCTTTTGTGCTACCTTAGGAAGATCTGGGGAAAAGTCAAATGATTTGTAAAGTGTGCTTTCACAGAAAAAAATCACAATTGGCAGCCGCATGTGCTGTGTGATTAAAAGTGCTCCATCATCTGTCAAGCTGGCTTACTTTATTGGTCTGCATTCCTTTCTTTATGGCTTCTAATTGGTGTGATTTAAAAAATATTTTTAAAATGAAAAACACATCTCATTCTAAATTGTGGGAGCAGAATAAGATATTCAGATAATTCTGGTTTTCAGAAGAGCTCAAGAGATTTGGGAGTCATTCATGCAAAAATCGAATAATTGAGGTTATGTAACTAGAAATGTTGCTACCCATATCAGTGAAGGGCACCACTGTTCTCCATGTCGCCAAGCTTGAAAACTTTGGAGGCATCTCACTTAATTTCTCACCCCTTGAGTTCACCCAGCCACGGAGCGCTTTCCGTCCTACAGCCCTGTGCTGTTCTGCCTGCAGCACCAGCTCTGCCACAGCAATCCTTCATGCTTGGTATCCATTCTGATGGGTCAACATCTGTGCACATTAGTTGTTAAAGATTTTGTATATCATCCCTGCATCCTACCACTTACATATCTTTTGAATCTGCCTCTTTATCTCTATTGACATGCTACCGCCCTAGCTCGGATTTTAGTTATCTTTAACCTAGACTCAAATAACAGACTTTTTTGGGGCGATTATTAGCTAATAATTCTTTTCTTTTTTTCTAGCAATAGACTGTCAACTGGTCTTTTTTATTCCAGTCTCCTCCTACTCTAATCCATACTTTACACTCTAACCACGGTTACTTTTTATGTTTGTATAAACTATGTTTTTAAAAATAGAAGTATAGAGTACTCATGAAAAAATACACAAATCCTAAATCTACAGCTGCATTGTTTTAGAACAGGTTCCCTAGAAGCAGAACCTGAGATGGGGATTTTTATGCATGTAATTTATCGTGATTCAACTGAAATCTATGAGAGAACACGTGAAGCAGGAGAGGTGGGAGAAGCAGTTGTAAAGAACTGGGAAGGGTCTGAGATTTTACCTTACTTTCAAGCTAGCAAATTAGCCTGCCTCCATTTCACGGAGCCTGGCAGACTCTTGGGTCAGAGATAAAGGGTTTTACTTTGGACGGCAATAGCAGCAGCCAGAGCATCAGCGTTTGTACTGGTTCCCTGAGTCGTAATTCCCATAAGATGATACAGAGAAGGCCAGGTAATGCCACACAAGTAGCAGGTTGTTACAGGATAGAAACCCGACCTTGGGGAACCTGAATCTTTTACAATGGGCAGTAACCTGTCTGAACTTTGCCCTGGAAGCAGATATTATCTTTGTTATACTGGACAGTAAACAGACCTACCCTTTGCTTCACGGGAGACACTATTTTTATCTTCCAAGGTTGATGTCACTCTATAGACATCCTTGTAAGATCACGCAGAACAAAGGCAGTCAGTATGGAAATGTGAAAGACCCCTGGGGAATCGTCTCCCAACAGAAGGAGGCAGGTTCAGCTAAAGCCTAGCCTCACTGTGATCCCATGGGAAGATCTGGTGTATTAATGTCCCCTCAGGCAAGGGGGCTGGGTTTTTTTGCACTTCCATATCACTAAACCACTGGCTCTGGATCTCCTGATAGGAAGGCACAACCTTAGGAGTATTTCCAAGGGCAACCACTTCCTTTGGCCTAGGCTAATTCTCAGAACGAGAGTGCAGCTGTGAGCTGCTAGTGGCCACCACTTACAACAGCTGAGAAAAGAATAATATTGAGTAAAGGGCATCTGTGTGGGGCACCAACAGTGTTTACTACGTTGATTAATTATTACAAGGAGACTGTACTCAGGTAATCACAACCCAGGATAAGACATGGAGCATTACAACCCCCAGACGTCCCTTTCTGTGCCTCCCCCTGGTTATTATCCAATCATGCTCCCCTAAATATAACCACTGTCTCGACTTCTAGCACCACGGATTGATGTCTGTTGTTGAACTTTATACAGATGAAATCAAACAATGTGCACTCCTTTATGTCTGGTGTTTTTCACTCAACATTATTTTTGTGAGATTCACCCATATTGATGTGTGTAGATGCAGTTCATTCATTTTCATTGCTACGTAGTATTTCATTTTGTAGATATACCACAATTTATTTATCTTTTCTTCTGTTAATAAGCATTTTGTTCATTTTGAGTTTTGTCTATTATGACTAAAATTTTGTAATATTCTTGTACATGACTTTTATGTTCAGATTTCTGTTGAATATATATTTTAGAGTGAATTTGGTGATTCACAAGATATGTGTATGTTCAGCTTCAGTTCCTGCTGCCAACCACTCTTCCAAAGGGGTTGTCCTAATTTGTGTTCCGACCAGCAATCCGGGGAAGTTTCATATACTCCATAACTTTACCAACCCTTGATCTTTGTCAATCTTTTATATTTTAGCCATTTTGGTGGATATATAGTTGTTTCTCATTGTGGTTTTAATTTTTATTTCTCTGATGACTCACAAGGCTGAGAACTTTTTTTCCATTTGTATATCTTTTTTGGACGTGCTCATTTCAAGTCTTTAGCTCATTTTTCTGTATTCTTCTTATTTGTCAGAGTTTATTATATATTCTAGATGTAAGTTCTTTATCAATTATACATATGCAAGAAAATGCCTTGCCCACTCCATAGGTGTCCTTTCACACTCTCAGTGATCTCACTTGTTGAACAAAAGTTCTCAATTTTAATGTTATCCAATTTATTAGTCTTTTTAAAATGGTTAGTGCTTTTAGTGTCCCATTGAAGAAGTCTTGTCCAGTCCAGACCATAAAGATAATTCTTTTGTGTTCTCATCTCTGAAAGTTTCATTGTTTTTCATTTCACATTTAGATCTACAATTCTTTGGGAATTGCTATTTGAGTCTGATATGATGGAGAACTCAAGATTCATTTTTTTTCTACATGATTACCAATTGGCCCAGTTCCCTTTTTGAAAAGACCATCCTTTCCCTACTTCACTGATTGTCACCTTCATTGTAAGTCAAGTGACCATAAGCACACGGTCAGCATCCAGACACTGTGTTTTATTCTATGTGTCTGTTCATCCTGCCTTCACATGTCTGGCCAATTTCACATACTCTTAATTTGCGTAGCTTTATGATATCTTGATGTTTAGTAATGTAAGGATTCCAACTTTTGTCAAGGTTATTTTGACTATTCTTTGCCCTTTGCGTTATCAAATAAAATTTAAAACTAACTTGTCAATTTCCAACAACAAAACGTGCTAGTTAATTGACCCTTCTGTCATTATAAAAAGCTCCTTTTTGTCTTTAGAAATTATCCTCCCATTTATCTTATATTAATATAGCTACACTTGATTAGAATTTGTCAATGTATTGGTCAGGGCTCTCCAGAGAAGATGCCATGAGATGTCCCAGCTCAATCAATGTGGCAGAAAAAAAGGGGCAAATTCTTCCCTACTCTACCTTCTATTTTGCTCAGACCCTCAATGGATGGGATGGAGTCCACTCACACTAGGGAGGGCAATCTAGTTCACCAAGTTCACCACTTCAAGTGCTCATCTCATCCAGAAACATCTTCACACACATACCTAGAAATAATGTTTAACCTGGCCACCCTGTGGGCCAATGAAGTTGACATATGAAATTAAACATCACACCTGGTATCGAGTTTTTCTCTCTTTCTTTGTTCTTCTACTTAACATCTGTCATTTATAATTTACATATAGTTACATTTTTATCCAGTCTGAAAAATTTGTCTTTTAATTGGACTGTTTGGTACATTTACATGTGATATAACTACTGATATAGTTGTATTTAAACCCACCATCTCCCTATTTGTTTTCTATATGTCTTGTTTATTCCTGTTCCTTTTTCTCTCCTTTTGTGTTGTTTTATTGTTAATCCAGTATTTCTGTTATTCAGTTTCTTCCTCATTGATTAGTTCTTTGTTTATACATTCTTTTACTATTGTTTGAGTGGTTATCTTAAAATTACAACATGTATGCTCAACTTACAAACTTCAGTACAAATCAGTATTTTTACATTTCCTGGAAAATGAAAGGAACTTAGAACACTTTAACTCCATTAACCCATCCCATCTTTTGTGCTTCCATATGGTATCCTATTCTTTTTTCTGAAGAGCTTTCCTATTGTCTAAAGAACTTCTTTTGTATATTTCTTTTAACATCGGATGTGGTGGTGACAAATGATCTCAATTTTTGTTTCTGTTTTTTATTTCACCTTATTTTTTTTCAGAAATGTTTATGGAGGTATATTTACATGCAATAAAATTCACCAGTTTTAAGTGTATAATTTAATGAGATTTGACAGAAATATGCATTTGTGTAACCACCACCATGATCACAATATAAAGCATTTCCATTTCTCTTGTGCCTTTTTGCAGTCAATCCTCTCCCCACAACCCCACTCCCTAGCAACCATTGATGAGCTTTCTGTCCATTAAGTTTGCCTTTTCTAGGATTTCATGTATATGGAATCACATAATATACAGTCTTTAGTGTCTGGCTTCTTTCACTTGGCATAATACTTCTGAGAGACATCCATGTTGTTATACGTATCAATAGTTTGCTCCTTTTTATGTTATTATGTATCAGTGGTTTTAAAAAAAATTGTGCTATGTGCATCACTAGTTCATTTATTTTTATTGTTTAATTTACTGTGATTTATTTATCCATTCACCAGTTGTGGGCATTTGGGTTGTTTCTGGTTTTGGGCTATTATGAATAGAACTGCTATGAAAGTTTTTTTTTTAATGGACATATGCTTTCATTTCTCTTGGGTCAAAAACATGGGAGTGTGATTGCTGAGTTCTATGGTAAGTGCCGTGTTTAACTTTCTAAGGAACTGCCAATCTGCTCCAAAATAGCTGTACGACTTTGCTATCCTGCTACCAGTGTATAGTATTCTGGTTATTTTACATCCTTGCTAACACTTGGCATTCTCAGTCTTTTAAATTTTAACCATTCTAGTGAGTATGTAGTGGCATCTCATTGTGATTTTAAATTCATTTGCCTGATGACTAATGATGCTGAGAATCTTTTCATGTGTCATTTGTATATCTTCTTGGTTAAAGTATCTGTTCAAGTCGTTTGCCCATTTTAAAAAATTGGATTGTCTCTCTTGTTACTATTACACTGTAAGAGTTTTGTCTTAATGTATTCTGGATATAAATTCTTTATCAGCGATAAGTTTCGCAAATATATTTTCCTAGTCTGCACTGCCTTTGCACTTTTTAAAAAAAGTCTTTATTTTGTATTGCAGTAACATTGGATTGTAACATTATATAGCTTTCAGATGTACATGATATAATTTATGATTATTATATTTATAATTTAATAATTATATTTATAATTATATTAATATATTATAAATGTATTAAAATACATTTATAATTATATTTATAATTTATAATGAAATAATATATTTCGAATTCTGTGTAGATTACATCGTGTTCGCCACCCAAAAACTATTTACAGTCTATCACCGCACATGTGAGCCTAATCTCCTCTTTTGCCTTCCCCTCTCCCCACTTCCCCTCTAGTAACCACCAATCCAATCTCTGTTGCTATGTGTTTGTTTGTCATCGTTTTTATCTTCTACTTATGAGTGAGATCATATGGTATTTGACTTTCTCCCTCTTTTTCACTTAGCATGATACCCTCAAGGTCCATCCATGTTGTCACAAATGGCCAATTTCATCATTTCTATGGCTGAGTAGTATTCCATTATGTATATATACCACATCTTTATCCTTTTGTCCCTTGTTAGGCACCTAGGTTGCTTCTAAGTCTTGGCTATTATGAATAATGCTGTGATGAACATAGGGGTGCATTTATCTTTATGAATTTGTGTTTTCAAGTTCTTTGGATAAATACCCAGCAGTGGAATACCTGGATCATATGGTAGATTTATTCTTAATTTTCTGGGGATACTCCATACTGCTTTCCATAGTGGCTGTACAAGTTTGCACTCCCACCAGCAGTGTACGAGGGTTCCGTTCTCTCCGCATCCTCTCCAACACTTGTTTCCTGTCTTGTTAATTATAGCCATTCTGACCAGAGTAAGGTGATATCTCATTGTAGTTTTGATTTGCATTTCCCTATTAGCCAATGATGTTGAACATCTTTTCATGTGCCTGTTGGCCATCTGTATATCTTCTTTGGAGAAATCTCTGTTCAGATCTTCTGCCCATTGTTTAATTGGGTTGTTGGGGTTTTTTTTGTTGTTGAGACATATGAGTTCTTTGCATATTTTGGATATTAACCCCTTATCTGATATATGGTTTGGAAATATCTTCTCCCAATTGTTAGATTGCCTTTTCATTTTGTTGATGGTTTCCTTTGCTGTGCAGAAGCTTTTTAGTTTGATGTAGTCCCATTTGTTCATTTTTTCTTTTGTTTCCCTTGCCCAGTCAGACATGGGACTTGAAAATATGCTGCTAAGAGCGATGTCAAAGAGGGTACTGCCTATGTTTTCTTCTAGAAATTTTATGGTTTTGAGTCTTACGTTCAAGTCTTTAATCCATTTTGAGTTGATTTCTGTGCATGGTGTAAGGGAATGGTCTACTTTCATTCTTTTGCATGTGGCTGTCCAGTTTTCCCAACACCATTTATTAAAGAGACTCTCCTTTCTCCATTGTATGCTCTTGGCTCCCTTGTCGAATATTAGCTGTCCATAAATCTGTGGGTTTATTTCTGGGCTCTTGATTCTGTTCCATTGATCTGTGTGTCTGTTTTTGTACCAGTACCATGCTGTTTTGGTTACTATAGCTTTGTAGTATATTTTGAAATCAGGGAGTGTGATACCTCCAGATTTGTTCTTTTTCTCAGGATTCCTTGGCTATTCGGGGTCTTTTCTTATTCCATATAAATTTTAGGATTCTTTGTTCTATTTCTGTGAAAAATGTTGTTGGAACTTTGATAGAGATTACATTGAATCTGTAGATTGCTTTAGGAAATATGGACATTTTAATGATGTTAATTCTTCCAATCCAAGAGCATGGAATATCTTCCCATTTCTTTGTGTCTTCTTCGATTTCTTTCAACAATGTTTTATAGTTTTTGGTGTACAGATCTTTCACCTCTTTGGTTAAGTTTATTCCTATGTATTTTATTCTTTCTGTTGCAATTGTAAATGGGATTGTATTCTTAATTTCTCTTTCTGCTACTTCGTTGTTAGTGTATAGAAACATAACTGATTTTTGTATGTTGATTTTGTATCCTGCAACTTGACTGTATTCATTTATCATTTCTAAATGTTTTTTAGTGGCTTCTTTAGGGTTTTCTATATATAAAATCATGTCATCTGCAAAGAGTGACAGTTTCACTTCTTCTTTTCCAATGTGGATCCCTTTTATTTCTTTTTCTTGCCTGATTGTTCTGGCTAGGACTTCCAATACTATGTTAAACAGGAGTGGTGAAAGTGGACATCCTTGTCTGGTTCCTGTTCTTAGAGGGATAGCTTTCAGTTTTTCTCCATTGAGAATGAGATTTGCTGTGGGTTTGTCACATATGGCCTTTATTTTGTTGAGGTATTTTCATTCTATACCCATTTTATTTAGAGTTTTTATTATAAATGGATGCTGTATCTTGTCAAATGCTTTCTCTACATCTATTGAGATGATCATGTGATTTTTATTCTTCATGTTGTTAATGTGGTGTATCACATTGATAGATTTGCAGATGTTGCATCCCTGGAATAAAACCCACTTGATCATGATGTATGATGTTTTTAGCGTATTGTTGTATTCAATTTGCTAGTATTTTGTTGAGGATTTTTGCATTGATGTTCATCAGTGATGTTGGCCTGTAATTTTCTTTTTTTGTGTTGTCCTTATCTGGTTTTGGTATCAGGATAATGTTGGCTTCGTAGAATGAGTTAGGAAGCCTCCCCTCCTCTTCGATTTTTTGGAAGAGTTTGCGAAGGATAGGCATTAAATCTTCTTTGAATGTTTGGTAGAATTCACCAGGGAAGGCATCTAGTCCTGGACTTTTATTTTTTGGAAGGTTTTGATTGCTGTTTTGATCTCCTTACTGGTGACTGGTCTATTCAAATTCTCTATGTCTTCTTGGTCCAGTTTTGGAAGGTTGTATCTTTCTAAGAACTTATCCATTTCTTCTAGATTATCCAATTTGTTGGCGTATAACTTTTCATAGTTTTCTCTTATAATCTTTTGAATTTTCAGAGGTATCTGTTGTAATTTCTCCTCTTTCATTTCTGATTTTATTTATTTGAACCTTCTCTCTTTTTTTTCTTGGTGAGTCTAGCTAAGGGTTTGTCAATTTTGTTTATCTTTTCAAAGAACCAGCTCTTGGTTTCATTATTTTTTTCTATTGTCTTTTTAGTCTCTATTTCATTTATTTCTGCTTGGATTTTTATTATTTCCTTCCTTCTTCTGATTTTGGGCTTTGTTTGTTCTTCTTTTTCCATTTCCTTTAGGTGTGCTGTTAGATTGTTTATTTGGGATTTTTCTTGCTTGTTGAGATAGGACTGAATTGCTATAAATTTCTGTCTTAGAACCACTTTTTCTGTGTGCCATAGATTTTAGCATATTGTATTTTCATTTTCATTTGTCTCCAGGAATGTTTTGAATTCTCCTTTGATTTCTTCATTGTCCCAATTGTTGTTCAGTAGCATTTTGTTTAATCTCCACATTTTTGTGGCTTTTCTGAGTTTCTTCCTGTATTGATTTCTAGTTTCATACCTTTGCGGTCAGAAAAGATGCATGGTATTATTTCATTCTTCTTCAATTTGTTGAGACTTGTTTTGTGGCCTAATATGTGATCAATCCTGGAGAATGTCCCATGGGCATTTGAAAAGAATGTGTTTTCTGTGGTTTTTGCATGGAATGTTCTATATATATCTACTAAGTCCACCTGGTCTAATGTGTCCTTTAAGGCCGGTGTTTCCTTATTGATCTTCTGTTTGGACGATCTATCCACTGGTGTAATTGAAGTGTTTAAGTCCCCTACTATTATTGTGTTACTGTCTATTTTGCCTTTTATGTCTGCTAATAATTGCTTTATGTATTTAGGTGCTCCTATGTTGGGTGCATAGATATTTACAAGTGTTATATCCTCTTGTTGGATTGCTCCCTTTATCATTATGTAGTGTCCTTCTTTGTCTCTTGTTACAGTTTTTGTTTTAAAGTCTATTTTGTCTGATATAGGTATTGCTACCCCTACTTTCTTTTCTTTGCCGTTTGCATGGAGTATGTTTTTCCATCCTTTCACTTTCAGTTTGTGAGTCTCTTTAGGTCTGAAGTATATCTCTTGTATGCAGCATATATATGGGTCTTGGTTTTTTTATCCAATTGGCCACCCTATGCCTTTTGATTGGAACATTTAGTCCATTGACATTTAAAGGAGCTATTGATAAATATGTATTTATTGCCATTTTGTTACTTTATTTTTCTGGGTGTTTTAGTAGTTCTTCTTTGTTCCTTTCTTTTTCTCTTGCTCTCTTCCCTTGTGGTTTGTTGGCTTTCTTTAATAATATGTTTGATTTTTTCATCTTACTTATTTGCTTACTTATTATAGGTTTCTGGTTTGTGATTACCATGAGGTTCCTATATAATATTCTATGTATATAACAGTCTATATTGAGTTGATAGACACTTTAGCTTGACCTCTTTAAAAGCTCTACTTTTTCTCTCCCCTCCTCCCACATTTTATGCATTTAATCTCTTGTTTTGTGTGTGTCTATCCATTACCTTCTTATCATTGAAATAGGTAATTTTAGTACTTTTGTCTTTTAACCTTCATATTATCTTCATAGGTGGTTGATCTGCTACCTTTACTATATTTTTACCTTTACCAGTGATTTTATTGCCTGGTTTTGGGGGGTTTTTTTGGATAATTTTTTTATCCCTATTTGTGGTCATCGCCTACCCACTTAAATAAGTCCCTTCAGCAGTTCTTGTAGAACTGGTTTCTTGGTGATAAATTTGTTTAATTTTTGTTTGTCTGGGAAGCTCTTTCTCTCTCCTTCCATTCTGAATGATAACCTTGCTAGATGGAGTATTCTTGGCTGTAGATTTTTTCCTTTCAGCACTTTAAATATGTCATGCCATTCTTTTCTAGCCTGTAGGGTTTTGGCTGAGAAGTCTGCTGATAGACTTATGGGCTTTCCTTTGTATGTCACTTGTTGCCTTTCTCTTGCTGCTTTCAGGATTCTCTCTTTATCTTTAATTTTGGACATTTTTAAGTATAATATGTCTTGATGTGGGCCTCTTTGGGCTTATCTTGTTTGGAGCTCTCTGTGCTTCCTGTACTTGGATATCTGTTTCCTTTCTTGGGTTAGGAAAATTTTCAGTTATTATTTATTCAAATAAATTTTCTGCCCCTTTGTCTCCCTCTTCTCCTTCTGGGATACCCATCATACAAATGTTAGTGTGCTTGATATTGTCCCAGAGTTCCCTTAGACTGTTCTCATTCTGTCTAATTCTTTTTTGTTTTATATGTTCAGCTTGAGTTATTTCCTCTAGTCTTTCATCCAGCTCTCTGATCCCTTCTTCTGTATCATCTACTCTGCTATTGAGTCCCTCTAGTGTATTTTTCATTTCCAGTATTGTATTCTTCATTTCTGATTGGTTCTTTTTATATATTCCAATTCTTTGTTGATGAGCTCACTGTGTTCCTTCAATCTTCTCCCAATATCTGTGAGCATCCTTATGAGTTTTTGTTTGAACTCTTTGTCAGGTAGGTTGCTTATTTCTGTTTCATTTAGCTCTTTTTCTTGGCTTTTGTCCTGTTCCCTTGTTTGGAATATATTCCTTTGTCTCCTCATTATGCCTCTTTCTCTGTGCTTATATTTATGTATTAGGTGAGTTGGCTATGTCTCCTGATCTTGGAGAAGTGGCCTTATGTAAGAGATGCCTTTTGAGGCCCAGGATTGTGCTTCCCTCTTGTCACCAATCCAAATGATCCAGGAGTGGCCCCTGTGTGGGCTATTTGTGTCCTTCTGCTGTGGCAGGGTTGCTCCCACTGCAGGTACCCAGGGAGTCTAGTCTTTCCCTCCCTGGCCAGCTGTTTGTAGATCCGGTTTGGGGAGCCTCAGCACTGTTGGCTACAAGGTCTAACAGCACACTCCTGTAGGTAGGTACCCAGTGTAGCTGGTTGCTAGGCTCAGGAGCTTACAGTTATGATAGGCCTCAGGCCTACAAGGCTGTTGTCCATTTTCTTAGGAGTGCAGCTGAGTGGGGCTGGCCCTAGGCATGGGAGAACTCAATTGTTTTAGGCTTTGGAAAGTGGGGCTGATCCTTTTTATGGCTATTTGTGAAGCACACGTCTTCTGCTGCTGATAAGCCTCACTCCCCACAGGACCACACACACTGTCAACACAGTCCTGGTCTGTGCACACTTCCCAACCCCCTGGAGTGTACCCTGATGCCCCACCGCAGAGGTCCCCACCTCTCCACCATTACCCCCTCCCCCCCCACAGTTCACCTGGTCCTCACACAGGCCCTTCCCCACAGAGGCAGAACACTCTTCTGCCTGTAGAGGATCAAGGCAGCCAGTCAATGCAGGCTGACAAGTAGCCTGTGGGCTTGCTGTTGGGTGGGGCTGGTCCCTAGGGTGGGCTGCCTGCCCTGGCTGAACTAGATTAAATCTGCACTCTAGTGGGTGTGGCAGACCCCTGGATTACAGGCCAGGGGAAGAACTTCAATGGAGTCTGTATCAGCATGCCTGGACTAGGTGACAACAATGTCCACCACCAATGTCTCAGTCTCCGGAGATGTCTCTCCTCTCACTGAGATGCACCCAGAGTGTACAAGGCAAGTCTCTTTTCACCAAAGGACTGTCAGCCTTCTCTCTGGTGATTTTATGTTCCTCTCTGAGATGGGTGAGTTTGTGGATGGGCCCTTTAAGACCCGGGTCTTTTTGTCCAATAGCTTTTCTGGGGGTATCCCCCCTGCAGTTAATAGCCAGCAAAGCCAGATAGTAAGACCCTCGTCTCAGTTGTACTGAGTCTGAAGGATGCTTATAGCAGTATCAGGACCCTGCTCAGGACCTCACTCCTCCAGGGAAGGCTGCGTACCTTAGGGTGGCTCCCACCTGGCCGGCTGTGAAACTCCGCTGCTCATGAAGGTGGCTGCTTTTCTCTCCAGAAGGATTTTCTGCCTCGTCCACCTTAGTCAGGACTTTCACTTGTTGTGGGGATTCTTTTTATCCTGTTTTCAGTTTCCTATCCAGGGTAATTTTTCCAAGAATAGTTGTAACTTGGTTGTGTTCATGGGAGGAGATGAGTTCAGAGTCTCCCTACGCTGCCATCTTGACGAGATTCTGCGTTTTCTTAACAGTGTTGTTTGAAGAGCAAAAAATGTCAATTTGGTGAAGTTCAATTTGTTAATTTTTCTTTTATGGTTTATATTTTTGTTTCTTTTTAAAGAAATCTCTGACCTTTGATTCAAGGACATCTTTGAATTAAATGCCATTCTGTTTTCTTCTCTGAGTTTCAGTTCTCACAAATAGGTTTTTTATTCATTTCAAGCTAATTTTTGTATATGATGTTTAGTAAGGGTCAAGGTTTATGTTTTTGTTCATATATATCCAATTGTCCTACAATCATGTGCTGGAAATGACGTTTCGGTCAGTGATGGATGACATATATGGCAGTGGTCCCATAAGATTAGTTATCATATTGCCCATGTGTGTAGTAGGCTATACCATCTAGGTTTGCGTAAGAACACTCTACAATGTTTGCACTGTGATGAAATCCCCTAAGGACAAATTTCTCAGAAAGTTACCCTATTGTTAAGCAGCACATGACTGTGCACCATTTGTTCCAAAACTCTCCTATCTCCATTGAATCACTCTGGAATTTTTTGTTGGAAATCAATTGACCAATATATATATATATATATATATATATATATATATATATATATATATATATATACATATATGTGTGCGTGTGTGTGTGTGTGTCTATTTCTGGACTTTCTATTCTGTTCCATATGTATATGTATATCCTTATGTCAATACCATAGTCCTCTTACTGTAGCTTTACAGTAAGTCTTGAAGTATGATAGTGCCAGTTCTTCAATTTTTGGGGGGTCTATTCTAGGCCCTTTGCACTTCTATGTGAATTATAGAATCTACTTGACAATTTCTGCAGGTGGGGGAAAAAGGCCTGCCAGGGTTTTTGGGAGGAGGGAGGATTGTGTTGAATTTTTGGGTTCATTTTGGGAAAATTGACATCTTAATAATATTGAGTCTTCTGATCTATGAATATGGTATCGCTTTCTTTTTATTTAAGTCTTCCTTAATTTCTCTCAGCAATGTTTTGTAGTCTCCAGTGTATAGCTATTGCATGTTTTTAAAATTTTTCCCTATTTCATATTTTCATGTTATTATAAGTGGAATTCTTAAAATTTCATGTTTTAATTTTTTGTTGCTAGTATAAAGAAATATAATTTATTTTTATTCATTGACCTTGTATCCTGCTACATTGGTAAACTCACTTATAAGTTCTAGTAGTTTTTTGGTAGATTAGTTCTAGCAGCTTTTTCATAGATTTTTTTTTTAGATTTCCTAGATTGTCTGTCATGTTTTAAGGGAATGAAGACGGTTTTACTTCTTCCTTTATTTTCTGGAAGACTTTTGTTTCTTTTTCATTTTACTGGACCATTCAGAACCTCCACTATAATAGTAGAAGTGGTGAGAGTGAGCATCTCTGTCTTGCTCTTGATTTTAGGAGGAATCAGTCTTATAATTTGAGAAATTTCCTGTCTCTTTCTAGTTTGCTGAGACTTTAACGAGTAATGGCTCTCAGATTTTTGCTAAATTCTGTCCCTGCATTTGTTGAGATGTTCATATAATTCTTGTTTCTTATTTCATTAATCTGGTGAATTGTACTGACTTGTTTTGAATGTTGAACCGACTTTGCATTGCTGGGGTAAATCCCCCTTAATCCTGATGTATTATCCTTTTTATGTATCACTGTATTCAGTTTCTTAATATTTTGTGTAGGATTCTAGCCTCTATATGCATAAGAAATATTGGTCTGTTTTCTTTTCTTGTAATGGCATTGTCTTATTTTCTATTAGTGTAATATTGGCCTCATGAAATGAGGTGGAATTGTTCCCTCGTCCTCTATTTTCTGGAAGGCTTTTATTATTGAAAAATATTTTTGCTCCGTGTTGTATTCTGGGATTGCATTTATTTTCTTTCACTCCTTTAAAGAAGACGTTGCCTTTTCTTCTGGCTGCCATGGTTGTTGTTGAGAAGCCCACTATTGGTCTTATTTTTGTTCCTTTTAACCAGTGTGCTGTGTGTGTGTGTTTTAAAGATTTTCTTCTTTGCATTTTTTCATCACTTTTTCTCTGATGCACTCAGCTGTGGTTTTAAAATTGTTATCCTGCTTGGAATTCATAGCATTTTTTTAACCAGGTGTTAGTTTGGTTTTGTCAATTTTGGTAAATTCCCAGCCATTATCTTTTTTAAATCTCAGATTTATTGAGGTATAATTGACATATGAAATTATGAGATATTTAAAGTATACATTGTGGTGATTTGATATATGTTCACAATGTGAAAAGATTGCCCTCCCCCCAGTTACATCCATCACTTCACATAGTTATCCCTTTTTTTGTGTGTGAGAACATTTAAGTTCTAATCTCTTAGCAAATTTCAGTTATATAGCACAGTGTTATTAACTTTAGTACCATATTTTACATTAGCTCCCCAGGCCTTATTCATCTTCTAACTGAAAGTGTGTACCCTTTTTACCAAACTCTCTATTCCTCCACCCCAGAGCACATGGAAGGCATTTTTCTACTCTGTGTTTCAATGATTGTGACTTTTTTGGAAAAAGATTTCACAGATAAGTGATATTGGGCAGTATTTGTCTTTCTCTGTCTGGCTTACTTCATTTAGCATAATGCCCTCAAGGTCTATCCATGTCATCACAAATGGCAGGATTCCCTTCTTTCTCATGGCTGAATAATATTCCTAGCTTCTTTGTCCACTGTCAGACACTTACATTGTTTCCATATCTTGGCTGTTGTGGATAATACTGCAATGCACATGGGAGTGTAGATATCTCTTCCATATCCTATTTTCATTTCCTTTGGAGATATATATACCCAGAAGTAGGATTGCTGGATCACATGGTAGTTCTATTTTTAATTTTTTGAGGAAACTTCATACTGTTTTCCATAGTGGCTACACCAATTTACATTCCCACCAGCAGTACACAGCAGTCCTCACAAGCACTTATCTTGTCTTTTTGATGATAGCCATTCTATCAGGTGTGAGGTGATATTCCATTGTGGTTTGATTTCCCTAATAATTAGGGATAGTGAGCACCTTTTCATATACCTGTTGGCCATTTGTACATCTTCCTTGGGAAAATGTCTGTTCAGTTCTTCTTCCCATTTCTTACTTGGATTTTTTTTTTTTTTTTTTTTTTTTTTGCTATTGGATTGTATGAGTTCTTTATATATTTTGGATACTAACCCCATTTCAGACATATGATTTGTAAATATTTTCTCCCATTTCATAGGTTACCTTTTCATCTTTTTGATTATTTCTTTTGCTGTGCAGAAGCTTTTTAGTTTGATGTAGTCTCACTTGTTGATTTTTTATTTTGTTGCCTTTTTTTCAGGGTCAAATCTATAAAATCATCACCAAGACCATGTCCAGGAGTTTGCTGCCTATATTTTCTTCTAGGATTTTTGTGCTTTCAGGTCTTATATTCAAGTCTTTAATCTATTTTGAGTTTACTTTTGTGTATCATGTAAGATAGGGGTCCAGTTTCAATCTTTCATGTGTCTGTCCAGTTTTCCCAACACCATTTTTTGAAGAGACTATCCTTTCCTTATTGTATATTCTTGGCACCATTACTGTAAATTAATTGACTATATACGTGTGGGTTTATTTCTGGGCTCTCTATTCTGTTTCATTGATTTATGTGTCAGTTTTTATGCCAATGTCATACTTTTATGTTTACTATGGCTTTGTAACATAGTTTGAAATCAGGAAGTGTGAGCTCTCCAGCTTTGTCTTTCTCAAGATTACTTTGGGTATTCAGTGTCTTTTGTGGCTCCATTCAAATTTTAGGATTGTTTGTTCTATTTCTGTGAAAAATGTCATTGGAATTATGATAGTGATTGCATTGAATCAATAGATTGTTTTGGGTTGTATGGACATTTTAACAATATTAATTCTTCCAAGCCATGAGCATGGAACATCTTTCCCTCAGCCATTATCCTTTCAAACTTTACCTTTCCTTTATATTCTCTATCCTATTCTTTTTGGACTTTAGTGACACATATATTAGAGATAAGAGCAACTCATATGTTTCCTCCATTTTTCTATATTTTCTAGCCTTTGAACTGCTCTAAGCTAAATACTTTCTGTTAACTTATATTTCAAATCACTAATTTTCTCTTCAGCTGTGTTTTACCTTCTAGAAAGCTTATTTGATTCTTTTAAAAGTAGATTCCATATCTCTGATAAAATTCTCTATCTTATCATCTCTCTTCACCTATGGTTTTGTTTTTATTTTCTATTTTGCCTTTTGGTTTTATCCTTGGTATAGAAGGTAACTTTTTATTGAATTACAGACATTGGGTATGATAAATTGTAGAGGCTATGGATCAAGTCATCGTCCTTCAGAGAATTTTCTTTAGCTTCTAGAAGGCGTCAGGGTAGGAGCATATTAACTTTAATTCATCAAATGATTGACCTCATTGAAGGCTGAATTTCAGTTCTTATATGTCCTAGCCTATTTCTGATTCTGCCTTATTCTTAAAGTTTAGTCCATCTAAGATTCCAACCAACAGTCTCGTTTGTACCAGGCCCTCTCTGCTTAGCACAGCTCCCTTTCCAATTTTTATATCCCCAGCACCATAAGACAATGATATTTGGACTCTTAGCTGCTGCTTTTTCTTCAGTTTTTTTAGTAGACTTTATTTTTTAGAGTAGTTTTAGGTTTACAGAAAAATTGAGTGGCAAGTATAGAGAGTTCCCATATACTACTTCACCCACACACTCATATACAGCATCCCCTATTAGTAACATCTTGCATTAGTGTGGTACATTCACTGCAATTGATGAGCCAATCTTGACACATTATTATTGGCTAATATCCTATGGTTTAAATTAGCATTCACTCTTTGTGCTGTACATTTTATGGGTTTTGACAAATGTGTAATACCATATAGCTACCATTACGGTATCATAGAGAACAGTCTCACTGCCCTAAAAATCCCCTGTGTTCCACTGGTTCATCCCTCTTTCCCTCACCCCAAGTGCCTGCAAACCACTGCTCTTTTTACTGTTTCCACGGTTTTGCCTTTTCCAGAATATCATAGAGTTGGAATCACATAGTACGTAGCCTTTTCAGATAGACTTCTTTCACTTAGCAATATGTATTTAAGGTTCCTCTGTGTCTTTTCATGGCTTTACAGCTCATTTCTTTTTATTGCTTAATAATATTCCATTGTGTGGATGTACCACAGTTTGTCTATGCGTTCACAATTGAAGCACACCTTGGTTGCTTCCAAGTTGTGGCAATTATGAGTAAACTGCTATAAACATTTGTGTACAGTTTTTTTGGTGTGGACATAAGTTTTCAACACTTTGGGTAAATAGCAACCAGCACTATTGCTGGATTGTATGGTAAGAGTATGTTTAGTTTTGCAAGAAACTGCCAAACTGTCTTTCAAAATGGTTGAAAAAGTTTTGCATTCCCACCAGCACTAAATGATGAGAATTCCTGTTACTCCGTGTCCTGGCCAGCATTTGGTGTTGTCAGTGTTTTGGATTTTTGCCATTTTAATAGATGTGTAGTGGTATCTCATTGTTGTTCTAATTTGCATTTCCCTAAAGACATGTGACATTGAATATCTTTTCATATGCATATTTGCCATCTGTGTATCTGCTTTGGTGAAGGATCTCTGCAGATAATGTGCCCATTTTTTAATTGGGTTGTTTGGTTTTTTTACTGTAGAGTTTTAAGAGTTCTTTGTATATTCGGGATGCCTGTCATTTATCAAACATGTGTTTTGCAAACATCTTCTCCCTGTCTCTGCTTGTCTTTTCACTCTCCTAACAGTGTCTTTCACAGAGTAAAGGTTTTAATTTTAACTAAATCCAACTTATCAATTTTTTCTTCCACAAATCATGCTTTTGGTATTGTATCTAAATAACCATTGCCAAAACCAAGGTTAGTTAGATTTTCTCCTCTGTTATCTTCTAAAAATTTTATAGTTTTGTGTTTTACATTTAGGTCTATGATTCTGTTCTGCTTTTAAAATTATCTGCCACACAGCTTACAAATAATCAAATAACCTTGATAAGAAAGGATTTTAGACTATTGTTTTCACTTCTGTGCAATTCCCTTCTCTCTGAAATCTTGACCCCTCCAGTCCTGACTGCCTCGGTATCCCTGAACTCCAATTTTTGTCTCGCCGACCCTGTGAGATTGCGGAAACTATGTTTAGTCTCCGCGTCTTTTAGCACCTGCTTGTTTTCTCTGCACTCGAGATGTTTAGAAGCTTGAAGGACTTTGAGGGAAAAGCAGTGTAGACCATCATGTTCACCTCAAGGAGTTTCCCTTCTTTCTGAGACCTTGGCTCTTCAAGTCTTAGGTGATTTAGTAACTCTCCAATGTGTTCAAAGTAAATTTAAAAAAAATATTAAATCTACCTTTTCTAGTTGTTCTTGACAAAAGGATTGATCTGCCATGAGTCAGTCTTCCCACACTGGAAAGTACAGTTTAAAAACACAGTTCATATATATTTTTCTTCCTAAAAACCTTGGAAGACTCTCCACTGCCCAGAGATCTGGCTACACGGAGTGGCACGGCCTATGAGATCCTTTACACTGTGATTCATGCATATTTTTCTGGGCCCGATCTCCACTTCATACATGCTATTGTCAGTCAATATCATAGTTCACAATGTTTTCTCATGCTTTTGAGCCTTTGCTTGTGTTCTTACTTTTACCAACAGTAACGATCTTCTGATGGTCCTCCAAATTACCTAACTACTCATCCATCTACCCCAAATCAAATGTCACCTTTTCTGGGAGACATTCCCCAGCTTCTCTCCTTAGGCAGAACTGACGGTTTTCTCATCTACATTCTCATCGGATATTTTACAAACCTCAGTCATTGTACTTTTCACATTACATTTGATTGATTGCTTGTGTCTCTATCTCCTACTTCAGACTGTGAGCTTTTCTGTCATCAGTGCACAGCAGGACATGGCATGTTACAGGAGCTCAATAGACAACAGTTGAATGAATAAATATATGAGCTACGAAATCATCTGATTTATGTCACTATCGTTTCTCACTTTCTTATGTTTTCGCCAAACATTTCTCAGTAATAAAGTTAGTCCGTTCATTTAATTTTTTTCATTCCCTCAAGCAAACATTTAATGATCACCCATCACGTGTCAGGCACTTTTCTAGGAGTCACAGGAAATCCAACAATGAACAAAATTGAATCCATATTGCCCTCAGAGAGCTTCTGATCTAGAGATGGTAAGCATTTCTTCTAAAAACATGTTTCCCAAATGATGGGCAAGAACTAGTTTCCTCCGTAATGTTTCCTTTTTGGCTTTCTTTCTTTACTCTAGACCTAGACCTGTAAAGCTAAATGGCATTATTTGAACATTTCACTATTGCAATATTCACTACTCTTGATCATTATCACACCCTATGTACCAAGGAAAACAGAAGGGCTCCCACCCCAAGACTTCCCATCTCAGACAGCAATTAAAATATTTTAGGTGGATCCTGTCAGTCAAATTACAGAGTGTATCATTAAGCAATATAATTATTTTATCTTCATTTTAAGTGACAAGAATGTCAAATCCTTGATGTTAATTGATATTGCTAATTGAAAGATTGATAAAAATCTTCATTTGATGCAAAATCGCTATTTTGATGTTTGGACTTTTTTCTCATTGAATTGACTCATTTTTGGGGGTAAAAGCACGGAGTGTGTTGCCTATCTGAACTTGGTGGTGAGTACATCATAAAATCTTAAACATGTTATTTCAAATACTTGGTTCTTTTCTATGTGATACTGTAGTTTCCTTTGTTCTATTTACTACAAGTGTCTGTTTCTCTGAAAATGATATTTTCCATGGAATTGAGGGTTATAGGCTGTGAAGGAATTTCTTCTAAAAAGGATTTCCTAAATGTCACATTTAAAGCTCCTAAAATTTAAATTGTGTCTTAAAAAAATTCTGACACTTAATAATTCTTACAGTATTTTATTTCAAGTGACCTATAAACCTAAAAATGTTCATTGTTTTTTAGTTCCGCACTAAAATTGTAACACATGAAGTAAACCGAACCTGGAAAGTTGATATTTTGGCTATCTCACTGACCTACGGTCTAGGCAAAAGTTCCTGTTGTTTAACAAAAGTTGTGCTTATGATTTTAAACACTACTTAAGAAAATAATTGAGATCTTTAAAAATGTGTTTTGTGTAAATCAGCATACAATTATTAGAACACAAAGGGCATCTTTTAACAAGCTGAGGGGAAAATAGTTGACCCTAGAATCTGTAACAGGTTTATTTACATTAAAACATTAAAGTGCTGTCTAGGGGGGGAATAGAAAGTTAGGTCAAAATATTTGAGGGACAAAAAATAATGGGTGTTGGAGAAAAGAAGCAATTTTGGAAGGAGTGAGTGAGATGTCACTAAAATGCATACAAATAACACCCTTCTTCAGATGTCATTCTCATCAGCAGGGGTGAGGTAACATTTGACAGTAGATTTCCCCACAGTGACACTATGAAGAGGGGCAAGGAACAGGCCCCACTTATTCCATAGCATAGGAGAAGGGCCCAGAATAAGAGGTTGTTACGGGTGGGGCGGTGTAAGATAACGCGAAGAGAGAAGCAGCAGGGAACAGTTCACAGGGAGCGCAGCGCAACTCGCTCCTCAGCTGCAGGACAGCTGCACCGCCTCTTTTGGCCACAGGGGCCCTGGGTACCAGAGAGCATGTGTTGGCCTGGGAAATTAACCGGCATGCATTGTTTAGAAGCTGTGGAGAGGATAATAGACTGTGACTCCTGGAATATTTACAGTTCACCTTGGGCTTTCCTTAAAGTATAAATTTTCCTCAGCTTGAACCTGGTGAGGCATAAGAAGAAAGCACAAAAATCCAGTGGGATGTTAGTTGAGAAGACTCATTCTTTCTAATTAATGAGAGAAAAAAAAGCGCGCCACGACTAAGGATCAGCCTTAGGGGAGGGAATCGGGTTGTGGGGAAATTTTAAAGTAGGGACAAGATACTTCGCTGGGATAAAATTCAGTGACCTTATTAACTCTCCTACCAATCCAAGCTCAAGCTCTGTTGCTGGGACAATAGGACCTGTGGCTCATACTCATGCTCATCTCAATACGTCTCGTATTTCCCAGGGTTCTCAGTTCAAAGGTTGCACCATTTCCTGATGCCCATGCTCCTCCATGGCAAGCACTGCTGCTCCTGCCAGGAGGTTCCTCAGGCACAGTCTGGGCATCTCCAGTCATGCTGCTCTTCCTGCCAAGGTGCCTTCTCCCCATCCCTGTGGAATGCTACCAACCGTTCAGATGTCCTCAGTGCCGTTTTTCATGACCTTCCCACATTCCCTAGTTGCTGGGGACTTTGGGCTCCCATGGCCGTGATCGCATTCAACTGCTCAGCATTTCACGGTCAGCGGTGTATACCTCTCAGGTTGTAAGTTCCTTGAGGGTCTGGACCATGAGTTGTACATATTCATGCCCCTTACATTATCCAGCCAACAACAAGATTTGCATAACACTGTGTAACACACAGCACTCACGTAGCCTGTCTGCACTGTGCCTCACAACAATCTTGTGAGGGCAATAAAACTTCTCCACTTTGCAGAAGCAAAACTTGAGTTCAGAAGATTAAGCAATTTATCTTCAGTCAAACGGCCAAGAACTAGAAGTTTCTAGATTTGAGTTCAAGACTTTTGACTCCACCTTCTAGCTTTTCCTTGCCCTGCTCTACTTCAATAAATGGCTGTGAAACTGGATTAAAGAACCACTGGCCTGCGCCTAATAAAAAGAAAATGAGCTGTAAATAAGTACTGAATTTTAGGTTCGGGCTGGTGAAAGAGCTCATGGAGAAGGGCTTGGATCATGGTTTGGGATTTGCAGCTGCCCCAAACCTATGATTGAATTTGACTTTGAATCAGTCAAAAAGGGTGTTTTCAGCTTCATTTTGCTTGGGGTTTGTGTGAGCTCTGAGTAAATGCAACCAATCTCTGCTCTTTCCTATTCAACTAGTCAAATAAGAGGCTTTCTTCTCCTCCCTGAGAGGGACCCTTAAATCTCATTGAAGTAAATGGCAGGGGTTCTATGTACATATGGCAAACCGAACAGAGGCCGGTATCTCCAGGAGTGAGGCCAGGAAAGCTTCTGACAAAGAGGACAGTCGATCTGTATGAGCAGGACTGGGGCAAAAATCATCGGCGACCCTGGCGTTATCAACTGAGAAGACACTTTGAAGGAGATAAGCTTCGGCCTCGTGGTGCCTGTAGCGGAATGACATGGACGCAGAACTGAGAAAGCATGTCACATGGTCTTCCCTGGCGCAGGTGGCCGGCGGGGCAGACCCATCCCCTGTGCTCTTTTGTAGCGAGCTTGTAATGCTGGAGGACACTCTGAGCGTCCGCTTCGTAGAACGGGTTTTAATCCTCTTTTATTGGAAACTGCTCTCAGACGAAAATAAGAACACATCCTCTTTTGATGTTAAACATCTGACTTCTCCAGGATGTAGGTTCTAAGTTAGAATGTTATGTCTTTTATTTGCCAATATGAGTTTCTGTCGGGCTGATACCACATCAGTGAAGGCACAGTGGATGAAAAATTTTCTGCTAACAGTTGGTAACAAAGCAATTTAGAATACTTGCCTCACAGCTCCCTTGCCTTAGGCTTAAATCTGGTTTAGATCCCACATAGACAAATTTTAGAAGTCCCAGATACAAAGTTCCCAGGAAAGTTTTGCCTTATCCTGATATTATCAACAAATTCTCCCTTTTCTTTTGTGCCTATCATTTATACACTCCTGGGTACTATTATGATAAACCTTGGGACTCCAGGCCACCCAGCCTACGGTTAAAAGAGGGTCACATAAGTAATGACAACTTCGCCACTCACCTGTTCACGCAGGACCATCAGCCATCCACAAAGTTCTGTTCGATGTTTTCCAGGAGGGCTCAGCTCTGTTCAGGAATAATCATGCCCCACACCACAGGGCATCTGAAGGGCCTTGCTGCCTCTTCAGCACCGCGCTCACTGTGTATTGGTGTTCCTTCTAAGATCTCCTGCTGTATCCACCATGCAAATGACTGTTGCTCCTGGGCTCTGCCACTTCTGCCCCCACAATGCTGGGCATCACGGCCCAAGGGACCGCCCGACATCTCTGCAGCCTTTCTGAGGTCCAGAGCCCTTTGCAGCCCACTCCATGGCTGGAGCACAGAGTAGACAGGTCTCTGTGCCCGCCTGGGCAACACTTCTCTGTGCCTGCTGCTTTATGGTGGTTTTATTGAAAACCGTTATTTCATTTGTTACTCTGTAGCCCCCAAGAGCTCCTCACCAGGGTACTAGCCTGGTAACAAAAGCCAGTGACAAATACCACGTGCACTCCTCGTCCCCCGCCCCCAGCCCATCTGAGGTTTTGTCACGAAGCTCATCTTGCCTGCATAGTTCCCTCTGACACAAGTTCCAAACATATATAAGGATATGTTAAGGATCATTTTCTATGGGTAATTTATTTGTTTCCTATTACTGCTGTAACAAATTACTACCAATTTAGGACTTAAAGCAACATAAATTTATGGACTTACAGCTCCAGAGGTTAGAAGCCTGAATGGGTCTACTGCGTTAACATCAAGGTGTCGGTTCCTCTGGAGGCTCTAGTGGAGAATTGATTTTGTTCTCTTCTCCAGCTTCAAGACGCTGCCCTTGTTCCTTGGCTCATAGCCCTCTTCCATCTTCAAAGCCAGCAATGGTTCATCAAGTCTCTCACGATGCCATTCCTCTGGTTCTTTCTCTTTGCTTCCCTTTTCCACTTATAAGAACTCATGTGATTACATTGGGCCCACCCAGATAATCCAAGGTAACTTTTCCATCTCAGTGTCTGCTGAATCCTTAATTCCAACTGCAACTTTAATTCCTCCTTACCATGTAATAGAGCCTATTCACAGGTTCCAGGGACTATGGGCATGGACATCTTGCATTACTGTACTTACCACAGGTGTTCTTTTTGAAAGTGCAGCTCAGTAACAGCGACTCAGGAGGGCTACTCATGTGCAACGGGAAGGATGGGCCAGATAAGTGAACACAGGTCAGTGTGACTTGGGGTTTCTCCATAGAGGGGCCCTTTTCCCTGGAGCATATTTCAACCACAGTTTGGCTACCCTAACTAAGGGGGACACTTTTTGTCGTTGCAAAGGCTTTCTGCTGCCACACCATGACCTGCTCTTTTCTTCTTGGAATCTTCCATTCCCCCAAACCCTCTTATCCCGTAATCTAATCAGCTGCTGTAGATACTGTCCTGATTTGGGGGGATCTTTTTTAGGGCCTCCAGACCCAAACTGATACTCTGAGCCGCATACTCGATGCCAGTAGGTAGACAAGTAGGAAGCTACTTAGTTTATGTCTGAATAATATCTTCCCTGCTGGTTGGTGTGTTCTAGGAACGATTATTACAGACTTAGAAATATCACATTAGTTACATCAATTGGTCCTTAACCTTGACCCAGCACAGACCTTTCTTACAAAAGAGGCATAACTTGGGTGTCCATGCTTTCCCTCCGTGGATTTAAGGGCCTACAGATGTCCGGGCCACCTCGACTGACCTCAATCGACTTTTACCTCAATATAAGAGATCTTCATAGCCTAAGAGAACCAAGATAGTGCTTATGGAAACCCTGACAGGTAGACGGGGTCAGAGCCACCAATCACTGGAATTCTTCCTGCCACACCCACCGCCCACTGGAGATCCGCGGGCAGGTCGTCAGTTGATCTCAGCTCCAAGGACCATTCTTGAATCAGTGATGTTTTAGGAGATAGTTGTGGTGCCTACATGTATAGACTGTCCACTCTTTGCCCTACACAAACACATTTTCAGGTTTGGTTGGTGAGGTGATGCTGGGTGGCTTTCCCTCGCATCTTCCCTGAGATCTTTCATTTTGTTTCGCTTCTGTGCCTGCTCAGGTTTGGGTGTGCACACTCGCACACAACACTAATACCAGGGCTAGTCCTTGGTAGCATATGCAAAACAAAACAAGCCTCAATCCAGCAAAACCCCAGCAACTTTCCCCTGGTTCCGAGATGGGCAGCTCATTTTCTCTGAAAGTACATGATATTCAGGGTAAGCACCTCTTGAGAATACCAGAAATCTTGCAGAAATTCCCATCTTGCCATAATTTTGATCTAATTTATATGGAAAACATGAGAACTTTAACTTAATTTAAGGTGGAAATGTAACCCATTTACAATATCTGTACACCCTAGATGAATAATAAGTTGTCATTCTCATATGGTGCAAGTGCATCTCCCAACTTTGAATTTTGAGAAATTCTCATTTTGCGAATCCCTCGAGAAGTAAACTCTCAGGAGGAAAGTAAGAAACAGCAAGAGGCAGCAAGTGGTCCCTGTGCCCCACAGCTAATTTGAGCATCAGTGATACCCTAAGCAGCATCCTGCTGCCCCCCGTAATGAAGAACATGCTTATTTCTAATGTGTAGCGTTTCTCCCCTTCCTGATTATACAAGACGGGCTCATTCATTATTAATCCAGTTTGTCAGACAGCACGGCCCTCCAAGTGTCAGGCTTCCTTGTTTCCAGGCAGTGAGTTTGTGTAGGAGCAATGAAATATCAGGATGCACAGATCAGCAAGCTCTCGTCTGCACCTGATTAAAGTTAGATAGACCAACTTAACAACCTTAAAATAATTCTACACAAAGCAGCAGGATACCTTTCTATATTTGTCCTTATTATTGGAAAGGAAATGGACTAAAAAATCGTTACTTTTCTTCCAAACTGCACCTGATTTGAAAGAGAGTGAGGGAAAGAAAACGACCCCTCTTTGTCTACACCAAAGAGCCTCAAAATAAAAAATAGCAAAGGAGACTACCTCTAAGTTTACTGTAAAGAAAGTCAAAATTGTGACACACGTACACACACAGGTACGCACACAGGAACATGCACGGATACATGGTGATCCTTGCTTTGTGGAGCTTACAACTTAACGTTAACCAGATCGTGGTATCGTGTTGTCAGTGAGAAGAGGGCCGGACCTGACAAACGGAGGAGATTCGATTGATGTGACTCTCAGGGCAGGGGCTTGAACAAGCGATCTGTGCCTGGGCCACGTGACAGGGCTCCAGGGCACAGCTGGAGAGAAGGAAAAAGGAATGCATGACGGGAAACAGACGCAGATACTGTGCATTTCAAAACAGTAATTATTATGTAAAAGACTGAGAAATAGATTCTAGCTGATTTCCAAGTCATTTGAATGAGGACTGGAATTATTTTTCTTTTGTAACCACCCAGCTTTAGAGGAAGTGTAAATAAAGGAACTGGATGATAAAATCTTGAACTAAACACAATGAACAAATTTCCATCTATGCCTGTTGAGAGCTTTTTGATACAGGTGTCTCTTGACCTTCTTTTCTTCTTTCTCACCAGAAATCCAGCACTTTTGTCAACCAAAATAATCTCTTGGCTGGTTCTTGCCCTGGGGTGGAGATGCCCACATATGTGGCAGGAAAACCATTAGCAATTATGACTTTTGGACTAGGACTACCCTGGACAGTGTTTGGGAAAAGATGAACAACAGTGGTGTGAGGGCCGTGAGGGAATATTCGTATGGACTCACCAGCCAGAAAAATTAAGTGGATACTAGGCAGAGCCTGAAGCTGGCAAAGGGACAAAGAGGGCAGATTGCAACTATAGGGCATCTGCAGGAAGTCTTGTAACCGAAAGTTCGGTCTCTGAACCCGATGCCAATCCAAATAACGAGAACAGAGTCTTGAGTGGAAGAGGAAAGGTTTTTACTATGCCAGGCACAGGGAGCAAAGCAAGGGCTCATGCCTCAAAAATTGCTAGCTCCCCGATGAGGAATGGGTAGGGATTTTTATTTGGGATTTTGGGTAGGGGAGGGGGCGCATGTAGCTTGTGCAGTTTGGCATTTTCCCACCAGCCTGCGTTTGGCCTTGAGAGGCTGCTTGCAGCGAGGGAGGGGCATGGTGAGATAGGAGGATGGCAGGTGGGCGTCCTTCGCTGTTGTCTCGTCTTCCTGTTTGAGGCGGGTTCAAGCCCCGGGAGTGAGGAGTTGAGGTCTGGGAAGCCTCCGCTCCTTGATATTCTTGAGACAGCGCCTTTCCTGGCAAACTTCAAGGACACATGATTAGCTATACTTTAGTGTGCCTCCAACTCCAGGCCACCTGGGCTTTTCACAATTTGTAACTTCCATTTAGTTGTAAAGCTCAAGGAGTCAAAGTTTAAAGAAACAGGTATTTACGTATGAGTGGAGCTAGAGAAGCAGGAAAGGGGGTGGTGGGTTTTAGTTTTAACCCCATATATGCTGGGCTCAATGTGGGGGAACTGATATTGGGGCTGATGTTAAGAGCCTGTAACAGTCTCATTTGCTTAAAGAGTGTAGCTGATAAATCCTTGACACGGGTTGCCAAAAATTTTATCTCCCAAATTTAAAGGAAATAACAAAGGTAATTTCTATGGCAATGGTTCTTAACGGGGGGAAAGGGGCAATTTTGCCTTCCAAGGGACGTTTGGCATCATCCGAAGACACTTTTGGTTGTCACGACTGGGAAAAAGAACCTTGCTGTGAGCAGAGAAGGAAAGAGAAAGGAGTTGGGGGAGAGTTAGACTGTCTTTGCCACAACCTCAATGAGGGTCAATTTTCTCATCTGTATGATGACATCATAATAGATACCTTATTTGGTTATTGTACATAGTAAATGAGATAATGTATGTAAAGTACCTATCACAGGGCCTGACACATAGTAATGCCTCTGCAAATGATCGCTATTGTGATTAGCATCATCATGTTATTTTTAGTAATGCTGTTTCATTACCATCCAAGGGAAAATGACTTGAGAATTTTGGGAAGCATTTAAAAGCCAATTTCTGACAAACCCCAAGCAAAGAACTCTAGTGAATAATTAAGTGAGGAGAGATGTGCAGAGCTCAGTGTGGTAGCTGTGGAAGCTCCTGATGAAATCTTATTTAGTAGAAGGTACACAAAACGTGAAAGAACATGTTTGTTTGCTTTTTTAAAAGGAATATAAAACTGAGAGAACAATCTTAATGACTAAAGCCTAGAGTAACACTGCCCAATAGAAACGTGAAGCTCAGTTGCAATTTTAAATTTTGCAATAACCACATTAAAAAAGTAAAAGGAAGTAAGAAAATGAACTTTAATAACATATTTTATTTAACCCAACATATCAAAAAATGTTATCATTTCAGCATGTAACCAATATAAAAATTTATTAACCAGATAATTCGCATTCTTTTCTTCATTAAGTCCTCAAAATTGAATGTGTATTTTAGACTCACAGCATATCTCAATTTGGACTAGCCACGAGTTTCAAGTGTTTATTAGCTACATGTGGCTAGTGGCTACTGTATTGGACAGCAAATATATAGAAGATGGTTGTAAAAATGTCATGATGAAAATAAGTCTTTAAAGCTATGTCCAGAGCAAGAAGGGTAAGAAAGAAGATACAAACCTGCTGATATGGGAAGATAATTTGATGTTAGTACTTTTCAACTAGTTTTTAACTTTCATTCTCTCCTTCAGAAAACTTATTACCCAGCAGGTATGGTTAGACTTCACCTTAATATAAGGTATTTAAAGGCCAACTATGTGATAAAATATGAAGAGATCATTCTGAGTGCTAATAATGAATTAAAATATCTGTTGCTGGACTAATATGTTTTAGGGAACTGAGAGAGACTTGAGTAGGTTGGAACTTGTGAGTGACACACAGGGGTGTGGAGAGACACACTAGGAATAAGCAACTATGACTTTTCAAAAGGAGGAGGATTTGTGGGCTCCTGTGCAAACTTGATACACCCCTTTGTGAAAGCTGACCTCTGAGTCCTGGTTTGTCATCTATAGACTCAGAGGTTGAATGACATGAATTCCATGGCCGCTCTCTGTTCTAACAGTCTGTGAATGTGTAAGATTATCCAGAGTTGGCATCTGAGCATTGACAAAGGGAAGAGATGATCACTAGGGTCTAGCAATAGCTTGTGAAAAACAAATACCACCAGCCTAACCTCACTGTCTCTTTACGAGGATCTCTAAGTGTCGCATTGTCAGGGAAAGGCTAGAGGTGTAGCACATCTGGATTTCAGCAAGAAGTTTGGCACTCACATTTAATGAGCACTCACTATTCATCTAACATTAATTCAACACATACTTATTGAGCACCTACTATGTTTCAGACACTGAGGATATGACAGGAGTTAAGGTCTTTCTTAAGAAAATAATTACACAAAGTTGATTATGGAGCAACGTGGAAGGTGCAAGGGAAATAGATTTGAGGGACCTCCTAACTCAGGAGTGAGACATTACAGGAGGCTTTCTCTAGGAAGCGGCATCTATATGGACACCTGAAAAGTGTGAGTCAGAAAAGACTGGGGTGTGAGACCAGGAAGAATATCTCACAAAGAAGAAATAGTAGGTCCGAAGGCTCAAAAGTTAGAACAGAGTGCCTCTCAAGCCTTAATGTGCACAGAAATCACCCGGGGAACCCTGTCAAAATGCAGATTCCTGTTCTTAAAGTCTGGGATGGGGGCCCGAGATTCTGCATTTCCAACAAGCTCCCAGGTAATGCTGATACTGCCAGCCTGAGGACCTCCTTTTGAGTAGCACCAGTGTAGAGTACACAAAGGGAGAGGTGAGAGAGAGTGCTAAAGAGGTGGGCGTGGGACGGACCATGAAGGACTTTGTAGGTCATGTTGAGGACTTTGAAGTAATATTTCAAGAGAATTCAGTAGGAACAAGATATGATTAGCTTGTGCTTTTGAAAGGTTATTCTGGCAGGAGTGATGATGAGTTGAAATAAGTAAATCTGAAAGCAGTTCAATTGAGAGGACCCTGCATAAACTCCTGGAGAGAATATGGGAATTTGGACCAGGAAGGTGATGTTTGTGGAGATGAGAAGGAATGGATAGATTCAAGGGGGAATTTAGGATGCCAGATTGATTGGACTTGATAATGATGAACTTGGTATGGGGGATGAAGGAATAGAGGGGGCTGGAATGAGACCCTAGCAACCAGGGGAATCAGCTTGGACAATGGGAAGGAGGTTAATTTACTGAATGGGGAAAACAGGAGAAGGAGAGAGTTTAAGGGGACCATGAGTAGTATGCTTTCAGACAGACTGAACTGGCAGTGGAACAGAACAACTATGTGGAGGTATCCAGTAGGCAGATGAATATACAGGCCCGGTACTTAGAAGAGAGTATGAGTTAAAGATAACGGTTTAGGAGTCATTAGCATAAAATGAGTAACGGAAGGCTTGAGAGTGAATGAGATTCCCCAGAGGAAGAGAGGCTTTAGAAGCCATCTCAAATGCTTGAAGAGCTGTCACGTGTTTAAAAGTTATTTTGTGTGTTTCAGATGAAACATTTTGGATTAATTAGAGGATATTACAAGGAGGTAGAGTTTAATTATTTGTAGGGGAAGAATTTTTTCATGGTATCAACTGCCCCGTAATGGCACAGTTACCTTATAAGGTAGTGAGTTCTTCATTTATAGATGTATTTGAATAGAGGATAGAAGTCCACTTTTCAGGAATGTTGGAAAGAACACTCACATGTCTGGCAAGGAGTTGGACTAATGACCTCTCAAGCAGTGATTCTCAAGTTGCATTAGTAGAGTAGAGGGTGGAAGGGAGCTGGGAACAGATTTTAAAAATACAAATTCCCAAGTTTCCACTCACAGGAAATTGATTCCATAGATTTGAGTACAGCCCTGGAATTCTTTATTTTTAAAAAACTCTCCTGAGACAAACAACTTTACATACAAGGGAAGCTCCATAAGACTATCAGCAGATTTTTCAGCAGAAACTTTGCAGGCCAGAAGGGAATGGCACGATATATTCAAAGTGCTGAAAGAAAAAAACTTCCAACCAAGAATACTCTACTTGGCAAAGTTATCATTCAGAATTGAAAGAGAGATAAATAGTTTTCCAGACAAGCAAAAGCTAAAGGAATTCATCAACACTAAACTGGACTTGCAAGAAATGTTAAAGGGACTTCTTTAAGCTGAAAAGAAAGAGCACTAATTAGCAACAAGAAAATATATGAAAGAATAAATCTCACTGGAAAGGTGAATACATAGTAAAGGTAGTAGATCAATCACTTATAAAGCTAGTATGATGGTTAAAAGACAAAAGTAGCAAAAATTACTATGATTACAATAATTAGTTGAGGGATACACAAGATAAAAAGATGCAAAATGTAACATCAAAGCATAAAAGTTGGTGGGGGAGAGTAAAAATGTTGAGTTTTAGAATACAATCAAACTTAAGGTATCAACTTAAAATAGACTGTTATAGATACAAGTTGTTCTATGTAAGCCTTATGGTAACCACAAACCAAAAACCTATAGTAAATGTACAAAAGACAAAGTAATATAAGCACACCACTAGAGAAAGTTATCAGACCACAAAGGAAGAGAGCAAGAGGAGAAGAAAGGAACAGAGAGGAACTACAAAAACAGCCAGAAAACAATTAATAAAATGGCAATAAGTCCATACTTATAAACAATTACTTTAAATGTAAATGGACTAAATTCTTTGATCAAAAGACATAGAGTAACTGAATAGATAACAAAGCAAGACCCATCTATATGCTGCCTACAAGAGACTCACTTCAGATGTAAGGACATACACAGACTGAAAGTGAAGGGATGGAAAAAGATATTTCATCCAAATGAAACCAGAAGAAAGTTGAGGTACTGATACTTATATCAGACAAAATTAACTTTAAAACCAAGACTGTAATAAGAGAAAAAGAAGAACATTACATAATGATAAAGAGGTCAATCCAACAACAGGATATAGCATTTCTAAATGTTTATGCACCCAACATAGGGATACCTAAATATATAAATCAAATATTAGCAGACCTAAAAGGAGAAATAACTGGCAATACAATAATAGTAGGGGATTTTAATACCCCACTTACATCAACGAATGGATCATCCAGACAGAAAATCAGTAAGGAAACATTGGCCTTAAATGACACATTAGACCAGATGGACTTAATAGATATATACATTATACAGAACATTCCATCGAAAACCAGCCGAATACACATTATTCTCAAGTGCACATAGAACATTCTCCAGGATAGATTGTATGTTAGACCACAAGACAAGTTTTAATAAATTTAAGAGGATTGAAATCATATCACGCATCTTCTCTGACCTCAATGGTATGAAACTAGAAATCAATTACCCAAAGAAAACTGGAAAACTTGCAAATATGTGGAGATTAAACAACATGCTACTGAAAAACCAATGGGCCAAAGATGAAAGCAAAAGAGAAATTAAAAAATACCTTGAGACATGGGCCTGGCCCAGTGGCATAGTGGGTAAGTTTGCACACTCCACTTTGGTGGCACAGTGTTCGCTGGTTCAGACCCTGGGCATAGGCCTACTCACCACTTATCAAGCCATGCTGTGGCAGGCATCCCACATATAAAATAGAGGAAGATGGACGCAGATGTTAGCTCAGGGACAGTCTTCCTTAGCAAAAAGAGGAGGATTGGTGGAGGATGTTAGCTCAGGGCTAATCTTTCTCAAAAAAAAAGAAAAAAGGAAAAAATACCTTGAGACAAACAAAAATAGAAATATAATAACCAAAATTTATGGGATGCAGCAAAAGCAGATCTAAGAGAGAAGTTCATGGCAATAAATGCCTACCTCAAGAAACATAATCTCCCAACAAACAAAAGTCCAGGAACGAATGGCTTCACTAGTGAATTGTACCAAACATTCGAAGAATTAATACCAATCCTTCTGAAACTCTTCCAAAAAATAGAAGAAGAGGGAACTCTTTCAAACTCATTTTATGAGGCCAGATTACCCTGATACCAAAACCAGACAAGGATGCCACAAGAAAAGAAAATTACAGGCCAATATCCCTGATAAACATTGATGCAAAAATCCTCAACAAAATATTAGCAAGTCAAATTTAGAATGATTATACACCATGATTGAGTGAGTTTTATTCCAGGGATGCAAGGCTGGTTCAACATCTGCAAAGCTGTCAGTGTGATACAGCACATTAACAAAATGAAGGATAAGGCCAGCCCGGTGGTGCAGCAGTTAAGTTCACACGTTCTGCTTCTCAGCAGCCTGGGGTTCGCCAGTTCGGATCCCGGGTGTGGACATGGCACCGCTTGGCAAAAGCCATGCTGTGGTAGGCGTCCCACATATAAAGTAGAGGAAGATGGGCATGGATGTTAGCTCAGGGCCAGTCTTCCTCAGCAAAAAGAGGAGGATTGGCAGTAGTTAGCTCAGGGCTAATCTTCCTCAAAAAAAAAAAAAATGAAGGATAAAAGTCCTATGACCATCTCAATAGATGCACAAAAAGCATTTGAAAAAATTCAATATTCATTTATGATAAAAATTCTCAAAAAGCAGGTATAGAGGGAATATACCTCAATATAATGAAGATCACATATGACAAGCCCACAATTAACATCATATTCAATGGTGAAAAGCTAAAAGCTTTTCCTGTAAAATTGGGAACAAGACAAGGACATCCACTCACACCACTTTTATTCAATATAGTATTGAAATTCCCAGCCAGAGCACGTAGGCAAGAAAAAGAAATAAAAGATATCCAAATTGGAAAAGAAGAAGCAAAACTGTCATTATTTGCAGATGACATGGTATTATGTATAGGAAAGCCTAAAGACTCCATCAAAAAACTGTTAAAACGAATAAACAAATTCAGTAATGTTGCAGGATATAAAATAAATACACAAAAATCTATTGTGTTTCTATGCACTAATAATGAACTATTCAAAAGAGAAATTTTTTTTAAATGCCATTTAAAACTGCATCAAAAAGAATAAAATATCTAGGAATAAATTTAACTAAGGAGATGAAAAACCTGTTTTGAAAACTACAAAATGTTTAGGAAAGAAATTGAAGAATGCACAAATAAAAGAGAAGATATTCCATGCTCATGGATTGGAAGAATTAATATTGTTAAAATGTCCATACTATCCAAAACGATCTACAGAGTCAATGCAATCCCTTTCAAAATTCCAATGGCAGTTTTCACAGAAATAGAACAAACATTCCTAAAATTTGTATGGAACCACAAAGGACCCCAGATAGCCAAAGCAATCTTGAGAAAGAAGAGCAAAGCTGGAGGCATCAATTTCCCTGATTTCCAACTCTATTACAAAGCTAAGTAATTTTAAAAAGTATGATATGAGCATAAAAGCAGACACATAAACCAATGGAAGAGAATAGAGAGCCCAGAAATAAATTTATGCAGATATTGTCAATTAATTTATGACAAAGGAGCCAAGAATATACAACAGGGAAAGGACAGTCTCTTCAACAAATGGTGTTGAGAAAACTGGACAGCCACATGCAAAGGAATGAAACTGGACCTCTATCTTATACCATGTACAAAAATTAACTCAGAATGGATTGAACATAGACTTGAAAATATAAAATTCCTACAAGAAAACATAGGTGGTAAGCTCCTTGACATATGTCTTGGTGATGATTTTTCTAATCAGACTCCAAAAGTAGAAGCAACAAAAGCAAAAATCAAGAGGGACTCCATCAAACAAAAAAGGTTTTGCACAGCAAAGGAAATCATCAACAAAATAGAAAGGCAACCTACTGAATGGGGGAAAATATTTGCAAAGCGCATATCTGACAAGGGGTTAATATCCAAATATATAAAGAATTTGTACAACTCAATAGAAAAAAACGAACAATCCAATTAAAAAAACGGGCAGAAGATCTGAATAGACATTTTTCCAAAAAAGACATACAGTTGGCCAACAGGTACATGAAAAGATGCTCAACATCATTAATCATCAGGGAAATGCAAATAGAAGCCACAATAGGATATCACCTCACACCTGTTAGAATGGCTATTATTGAAAAGACAAGTGTTGGTGAGGATGTGAAGAAATGGGAACCCTTGTACATTGTTGGTGGGAATGTAAATTGGTGAATCTACTAAAGGAAACAGTCTGGAGGTTCCTCAAAAAATAAAAATAGAACTACCATGTGATCTAGCAATTCTACTTTTGGATATTTATGCAAAGAAAATGAAAACACTAACTGGAAAAGACACATGTACCGTGTTCATTAGCACTATTTACCATGGCCATGATATGGAAACAATCTAAGTGTCCCATGATGCATGAGTAGGTAAAGAAATTGTGGTATATATGCAATGGGGTATTACTCAACCATAAAAAAGAAAGAAATCTTGCCGTTTGTGACAACACGGATAGAACTTGAGGGCATTATGCTAAGTGAAGCAAGTCAGACGGAGAAACACAAATACTGTATGATCTCTCTTATATGCGAAATCTACAAAACAAACAAATAAACCAAGCTTATAGATACAGTGAACAGACTGGTGCTTGCTAGAGATGGGGGCTGGGGGGTTGGAGGAATGGGTGAAGGGGGGTCAAAAGGTGCAAAAAAAACCTCTCTAGATGATTCCATGTGCAGCTGAGTTCCTAAACTCGGACTGAGTTGCCTCCTAGCTCTGAATTTTTGAAGTGACCTTTTATCATCCCCAGGATCCTAATGTGTACATTTGTGCAGAGTCAAAAGCATCATGATAAGACATTTCCTCGTTTTCCAGCTTCCACATTGTGGGGCACGGATTCCTTCTCAGATGCCACCTAATGGGTAGCCAGCTGTCACATGCTTTCTCTATGAATACGAGATAGTGTGGTGGATCTTACCAGAAGGGCTGGTTAAATGGGAAAACCATGCCATTAACAAACTCAAGGCTCAGTGGCACGAAGGTCAGCCTGCTCTTCCTTAATTGAAGAAAAAGCAAACATGCATGTTCCTTATATAAACACTGATATTTAACATTTAACTCAACCCTCATGATTCATTAAGAAAAGGAAATTCAATAAAGTCAAGCAGATGTGACTACAGGAAAAACTGCCTCCTATAAATCTGGCTATATCCAGGACTTTGAGTAAAAGAGAAATCAATTTTTGAAATAAAATGCTAAGTATAGCCGATGAGCATCACCATAAATATTACTTTTTGTTTTTAGTCCTATAGTGACTATCTTTTACATCTTATACAACTGTGTTTCTTCAGTCCCTTGGAATACTTATTAAAGAATCTCATTGTGTGCAAACTTTAATCTCATGGGTCAGAAACGAACAGAGATGGCTACGATCCTAGCTATTTCTAATTTCCAAAAAGAAAAATTGATTTTTAAGAGACACATTTTGTGGCAAATGAAGTAGGCAAAATAAATTGGCAGCAGAGAGGAGGCAGAAAATAATAGGAAACAGACATAAGCACTGGGCTAGTCTAGCGGTCTGGGACCATTTAGCGGAGGGGCAGACAGCTCTGCACACCTCAGCGGTCCCTGGGGCATCCCTGGGTCAAAGGGCATAATCTATTTTATAAAGCTTTCCATCCAAATAAATTTTAAAAGATGCTACTAAATAGTGTTTGGGCATAAAAGGTGCCTTGCAGGAGCGAACAAGGGGTGCTTGGGAGCAGAGAGATGATTAGGGATTTAAAAACCCAGAGATTTTGAGAGGGAGACGGAAATAAGAAATGGTGGACAATGGTATTTGCATTTTCTAATGGGACGTGGCTCTAGGCACCTTGTTTTAAACAGTCAGCTGTGGACAAACTGTAAGGAAAAGGACGAGAAGTACAATCACACACTGAAGATGGGCAAAACTGCCATTTAGCTGCTTCTGCGGGGCTTGGAACCGAGGGAAGGAGAGAGCGGCAGGTTTGACACCTGCTTTCCCGAGGCTGCCCCTTGGGTTACAGGCAGCAGCCCCACCTCTTCCTCTTCCAGCCACGCCTTCATCCCGCTGAGCCAAATGAAGAGCACTGAGGTCATTTTCCTTTTCCCTTACTCTAAGACAATTAGGGACAAGAGGGTGCGAGCTTGCAGGACGAAGGCCGCCAGCTGAAGTCTGAAGGACTCTGTCAGGACAACGACAGCGATGCTGGCCTCCCAAAGAGCAGGTCAGAGACTTCATACAGAAATAGAAGCAATCCCTGAGCTGACAGTTAATAAAGTGACAGTGTCTGGGACCATGCCAAAAGTCTCATCTACAGCGTGAACTCAAGGACCATTTAAAATGATGCTTACTGGTTTCTCCATTATTGCATGGTTTTGTGCATGTTGTGCCTTCCTAGCTAACCCTGAAAATATTCGAAAGAATGTGACTGGGGTTCATTGTAGTCAATTAGCCCATTGGTTCCATCAGCTGAAGCGCATCAAACTTAGCAGAGTTCTTAGTTGAGCTAAAAAAGTACATATGGTACTTTGCATTTAATTCTGGTTCAGAAACTCAAAAACCATGGGGGCAAAATTGGAAGGGATCTCAGGACCATGAGAACAGGATTTGGAAAAGAGCAGAAGGTGTAAGGCTTACAGTCGAATACTTGATGTACTGCATACCCAAAGTACCTAATGTTTCTGCTCTCTTTCTGTTTAATTTGCAGAGGGAACTCTATTACGTACCAAAGTGTGTCAGGGTACTTTTATTCTTGGAAGAAACTTAGTATCATATGACTGATGTTACTTAATTGACTCACTTAAGATAGAATTAGAATATGTTAGTGAATGTGGGGATTCATTGCTAGGGTGGAATCCTCTCTTACTTTCTCTCTTCCTCTCTTCCCTCCCTCCTTCCCTCCTTCCTTTCCTTTCTTCCTTCTTTTCTTCCTTCCTTCCTCCCTCCCACCCTTTCTTCCTTCCTACCTTTTATCCTCCCTCCTTTCCTTCCTCACCCTTCCTTCTCTTCTCCCTCAAAAATATTTTTGCACATTTGCTAAGCAATGTGTTCAATCTAGAAGCAAAAGTCTAGGTCTGTTTCAAGGCCGTGATGTACCACGATCAGACTCAAGTTTCACGGGTGGTAGCTGTATAAAGGGTTAAGCTGGAAGCTAAATTGGGCTAAGACGGTCAGACCTTGATGCCAAGGTTTACGTGTGAGTTCTCTCATCCAATGTAAAAGAGGGAATCATTAAAGATTTTATATGCAATGCAAGTTGTTATTCTAATTTTATAATTCTAAATTTATAATTCTAATTAGATTTTATGACTTTTATTCTTGGAAGAAACTTAGTATCATATGACTGATGTTACTTAATTCATGCTTTGTTATATTTGCTAACAAGAAGTGCTATACACAATGTAATAAAGCATTCTTTTTTGCTTTCAGTTTCCTGTGGTGTTCCCACATCCCACATCCTGAAACTCTCCATGGCCTTGTAACTATGGTAAAGTTAGAAAAATCTGCAGCAATTGGATTCTGTTATCAATGATTTACCAAAACATTTTGATACTTTTTTTCCAGTGTTGGAAGGAAGTACTTCTTAGGGGGTCATTAACTGGTTAGATAGAGCTCTTTGGTGACAAACAGCAAAATTCCGAAATTCTGCAGGAAGGGCAAGGAATTTGAACTCAGCTGGGCCAAGCTCTGAATTCTCTATGCCCCTAGGGGGGTCGCTTATGTTATATCTGGGACTCATTTCTTTTAACTGTAAAATTGGGATCAGAAGGCCATTTTGAGGATTATGTAAAATTATTTATATAAAGCACTTAGCTCAATGTTTGGTGTGTAGTAGTAGTGGTGGTGATTATGGTGATGGTGATAATGATGGTGATGATGGTAATGATGCTGGTGATGATGTCAGTGAGGATCATGGTGTACCTTCTGAGAGAGAGTGTGGTATCAGTGGTTAAGAGCATAGACTCAGGAGTCAGATTTCTTGGGTTCATCTTTTGGCTCTACCGCTTACTTGCTATGTAGTCTTTAGTAAGCGTGTTAGTTACCGCTTGAATTACAACAAATTACCCTTAAGTGAAGTGACTTACAACCATTTTGGAGGATCAGGAATTGAGGAACGACTTAGTTGTGTCCTCTGCATCATAGTTTCCCAAAAGGCTGCAGTCAAGGTGTTGTTTCAAGATCTGTGATCTCATCTGAAGCTTGACTGGGGAAGGATCCACTTCCAAGCTCACTCACGAATTTTTGGCAAGATTCTGTTCCTTGAGGACAGTTGGACTGAGAGCTTAAATTCCTTGCTGGCTGTTGGCTGGAGGCTGCCCTCAGTTCCTCACCCCATAGATGTTTCCAACATAGGACCTATCAAGGCCAGCAGGAAAAAGAGTCTGATAGCAAGACAGATGTCATAGGCTTTTGTAACCTAACCATGGAAGTGACATCCCATCACTTTTTTTTGCTGTATTCTATTTATTTGAAGTGAGTCATTAGGTCCAGTCCACAGCCAAAGGGAGGGAATTATACAGAGTATGAATACCAGTTGGGAGCCATCTTAGAAGTCTGCCTCCATAGCAAGTTACTTACCCTCTCTTTACCTTGGTTCTTCCATCCATTAAATGGAATTAATAGTCGTAACTACTTAGTAGGGCCATTGTAAAGATTAAGCAAGTTAATGCTTGTAAAGTATCTATAGCTGTCACATTATAAGCACTCAGTAAATATTTGACATTATTTGTTTATTTTTTTTTGGTGAGGAAGATTGTTCCTGAACTAATATCCAAGCCAAACTTTCTCTATTTTGTATGTGGGACACCACCTCAGCATGGCTTGATGAGCGGTGTGTAGGTCTGCACCCAGGATGTGAACCCACGAACCCTGGGCCATGGAAACGGAGCACATGAACCTAACCACTAAACCACCGGGCCAGCCTTTGACATTATTTTTTAAAAATATCAATTCACAGTTCTTTTACCTCTAATCAAAGCATTGGCCCAATTTGCTTAACCACCCTTGTCACTCTGTGTCAAAAGGTGGTTGTTGCATCACCAGTTTATACAAAGAAATGGCAGCAAAGTTCAGAGCGAGAGGGTGGTGTGCGTAGAATGAGGCTCGAGTCCAAGTGCCGTTATTCTCTTAAGAAGTATAGTGTGGGCAGGTCACCTGATCTCTCTGGGTCGCTGTGTCTTTATCTGTGAGATGAGTGCTCTGGACCTTATCAGGAGTGATATTCTCGATATTCAGCAACTGCCTGCCATCAGGCCCTGGCCAGTCAGAACTGAGGCCGCCAGAAGCATGGTGTGGCCATGCTCGGGTGGACTGGCTGCTTCATGGTCTCAAGAAGCCAGTCCCTGCCGGCCCCAAATTCCATGATCCCATGACCTGTTTTCACATCACTTAATGATCTTGTGGTCCACAGAGTGCTTCAGTTTGTTCCCCTTACTTTTATAACTTTTCACCAACGTGGTTTATAAGCCAGCATACTAAAACAATCTACATAAAAGGCCATTTAATACGATATGGTTATCCTGTTCTGTGGGCTTAACCGGTGTGAGCAAATGTATCTAAATATAATCATAGTGTTTGGTTCAGAAGCTAATCCCATTAAATGTGTTTTTAAAACTCAGCAAACGTTGTTGCAGAGCCTGGTTGCCAGAATGAACGTTTTAATCTGTGTTTGTTTCTGGCCGACCTTCTGGATCCTCCTCAAGAAGCTCACATATGCCTTCAAACAGAAAGTCACCAGCGAGGTGACAGTGTCCTTGCTTGGTGTCTGCTGTTCCCCAGATGCCCTGTGTGACCTGCCTCTCCTAATGCTGGTTAAGTACCCGTCCTTTCCTACACAGGAAGCTCCGAGGAGCTAATTACCATTTAATGAGAGGAAACTACCTGATTAGAATGCCTTTCGCGGTCCTCAGCTAATAAATGTTGTATATACTTTGGACTGCATCTAGTCAGCGTGTGGCTTCCCCTCCCTACTGCGCCCTCCGCTTTCACAGCTCTGCCTCGCTCTAGGGCTTTCTGCAGTAACCTGGCTGAACAGTTTGCCTTAGTTAATTTGAGGAAAGTCTTGGGCCAAATTATTGAGGTAAATATTTTGATTAAATTTTGCTTAGAGCAGTAAGTGAAGGAAGCTTCTGAATCCAAAACAAGGCCCAATCATTCCAACCATGCTTGATGGAGAACAGCAAGAGTCTGATGAAAAGCAAAATCCTCCCAGCAGAGTCACAGGCAGCTGAAAATGATTTCGCTGTGTTTACGAAGGCGATTAGAGTCACACCAGTGCAGCTCTGGAGGCACGATGGGAGGGGCAGGAGGGCTCATGTGGAGGCCCAAGGCGTCCCCGTGGGTTGTCTGGACTGAGCTGTTCGTTACCAATAGTGGCTTCAGGAGATGGGAAGTGCCCTAGGATGGGCCAGATTAAGGTCTTCTATATCAGTGGTCTCCAAACTTTTTGGTCAGGTGTTACTATCAGTAAAAGACTGTTGAGCAGCACTCTCAGTTTATTCATAAACTCTGTACATGTATTTCAGTAATTACTTAATATCTCAAAGAAAACATACGCTGGCTTGAGGTGCACCACTCATGACAGTGGATAGTCCACCTTTTAAAGGGCCCGGATGATTTCTGTTATGTTTGAGTAAATCGTCATGATTTTCTCATGATATGGCTGGGATGAAAACAAATGTCAAGGGTACCATAAGTGGGACACCATCAGCTCTGTCATCTTGTTGTTAACTGTGCTTGCCTCAGTAGTACCTGCTTCAGCATTCAGATACTTTGGCAGGAATATTTTAAGCCATATGAACTTTTTTTTTCCCCAAGATTGATCATGTTAAAACCAGAACAATTGGTTTTGTTTGTTAAAACCAGTGTGATGGTTAATTTTATGTGCCAATTTGACTAGGCTGAGGGGTGCCCAGATGGCTTGTAAAATACTTCTGGGTGTGTCTGAGAGGGGGTTTCCGGAAGAGATTAGCTTCAGTGGACTGAGCAAAGAGATTCACTCTCACCAGTGTGGGCAGGCATCCGTCATCCAGTCCACTGAGGGCCAGAATAGAACAAAAAGGCAGAGGAAGAGCGGACTCCCTCTCTCTATTCTAGAGCTGGGACGTCCATCTTCTACTGCCCTTAGATGTTGGAGCTGCTGGTTCTCGAGCCTTCAGACTCTGGGACTTACGTCAGCAGCCAGCTGATTCTCAGGCCTTTGACTCAGACTGGGAGTTAGACCATCTGCCGCCCAGTTCTTGGGCCTTCAGACTCGTATTGAATTACACACCAGCTTCTCTGGTCCTCCAGTTTGCTGACACAGATTGTGGGGCTTCTCAGCCTCCATAACCCCATGAACCAATTTCTGTAATAAATCTCCTCCCATATCTCTATGTACCATGTTGGTTCCATTTCTCTGGAGAACGCTGACTAACATAACCAGATAACATATAAATCCACTTAAACAGGGCTGTGTAGACTGAAAAGGGTTGCAAAACAACCAAGTAGGAGAATGAGTAAGGTCTCTGCTCTGGCGCTGCTGTGCCATGGAACTCCCATCTTCCCTCAGGGCATGTCATGTGTGCTGTTGGTCCTGTGTGACATAAGGAAGGGATGAGAGCACTGGCGTTAGTCTATTTATTAGATGTTAGATGTTAGATGTCTTCCTTTAAAATAGAATTGCTATGTTAAAAGAAGTTCTCATATTTTGTGTCCACGCTCCAAAGGAAACGAGCTGTGAGCGTCCGCCTCAAAGAGCCTTGGTTTAGATTTATATCGAGGATACCAGCTGGCTAGTTCTGTTGCTCCTGGAATAAGCCTCTCATGGTCTCGTTCGTTCCTCTCAGTCCCCAGCTCCTTGACCAAGCTTCAGAGAGCTGTGCCGGGCACTTTCCTTAGTGGGAAGTTTGGGATTCCCTTGCCACATGCACAGCAGATGGTGGCTGGAGCCTCCGTCGAGCTGTTCAATTAAGCTCCGATCTCCCTTGTTTCCCACAAGCCACAAATGAACTAAAAGCTCAGCACGGCTCAGCGCACAGTGGGACCTCCGCAGACAGCTCCTCTTCTGCAGGGCGAGCTGAGGGTTCCCTAGCAGCCTCGTCAGTGTATAGAAATCTGAGCTTCTTGCTAATGGACACTTGTTCTTTTTTGTCATCAGGAAGGGGCAGGATCTTGTAGAAAGAGAGTAGGTTTGGTCATCAGACAAACTTGAGTTCAAATCCTGGCTTTGGCACATTCTAGCTGTGTGACCTGGGGCCAATCCCAGCCTCTCTGAGCTTCAATCTCTTCATCTTTTAATGGGTGTGATAATATCTACTTTACTGGATTGTTGTGAGAATTAGGGATGATATACGCCTGATGATAGGCACTCAGTACATGCTAAGTATTGTTCCTCATTGTTAGTGTTGTTGTAACTATTTAAACTCTTTTCTTGGAAAGAGAATGTTCTCATATACATTAAAATTTTGATCAGAAATAAATTTTACTTATTAGCTATTACTTACCCCCTAAGGCTGAAATAGATGATAGATTATGTACAAGGATCTAGAGAAGATTGGTGGGGAAGGGCTGGCTGTGGGGTAGGTCCCAGGGGCTCAATTACTGAAAGGCATTGAGCCAAGGGTACGAACATAGTCTAGCAGAAAACCAAGGTCCACCTGGGAGCTTGAGCCCCAGTTAGAGCGTGGAAGTGCAATGGGCTGTGAGGGGAGCCAGGCCTCATGCATGCTCTGTGGAGGTGGAGCTTGGTGCTGGTTGGGTGCTTTGCTTTAGAGGAGCTGGACTAAGACCAGAGGTGGAAGACAGAGCACCTCACCTGGGAGTTCACCCTTTTGTCAGTCCTGTGTTAGAAGAAATAAAACGAGCTGTTATAACAAACTCCCAATCTCAGTGGCTTAATACAAACGGTTTATTTTTTACTCCCTTTACAGTCCATTGAGGGTTGATGAGCAAGCAGCCTTCCATGTGTGTATTCAGGGACCCAGATTCCTCCCGCTTTGTGGCTCCACCTTCCCCTGGATTCTCTCAGTTCAGGTGTAGATGAGGGGGAAGTGTCAATTACATCTGCAAAGTTCTCATGGGCAAAGTTTGGAAGGAATGTGTGGCACTTCTGTTCATATTCCCTCGGCCAAAACTCAGTCATCTGAGTGCACCTAACTACAGAAGAGGCTTGAACGACCTAGCTGTGCCACCAGAAAGGAGGAGAAAATATGAATATTGATGAATACTTATAATTTGCCATTTGGCTTTCAAATTTTTTGGACTACAACCTAGAGGAAGCAATCAATTCCATATCAATACCCAACACACACACACACACACACACACACACACACACAATTTGTAAAACAATACTTATTCTTATTGCATATGATACTCTTTGGTATTTTCTATTCTATTTCACTTTAAGTGAAAGTTTAAAACACTGGTTGGGCCACATTAAATTAATTTCACAATCTGGCAGAAAATCTAGATTCTGGATTGTAAGCCTAGTTATGGCTAGAGATAGGGAATGAGGCCCCATGCACAATGATCAGGATCTGGAATGCCTGAGAGCACTTTCTGGGGGACCCTGCGATTAAAAAAAAATCCAACTGATGGGTCCAGAAACAGCAGAACTCCATGACACCACCTGTGTCATATAGGGTTCAATCTGGATGAGACACAGGGTTCAAACATTTCCCTTTCAACACAACAGCCTTGAAATGTAGTTAAAAATAAAGAGACGTCAAAACTAAACATAGAGGCCTGTTGCTTAGCAAATGTTTCTCCTTATCTCCTCCAACGTTTGCAAGTTGTGAAACAGAATGCCTTTCTCATTAGCTGTACCTCATACCCCATTCTCCCCACCCCTAGTCAAGTGAGGAATGGGTATCTCATCCTTCAGATGCCACTATTTTAAGAAAGTGACCTATGGACCAGTAAAACTGGAAAATCACTCCTGTAGGATGAATCATGGGAATACATTATTCATGCTTGGATATTTTCTTCGCAATGTAAATGTGCAACCCTCCATAGTTCCTTGTGAGGATTTGCTTGGTATTACAGCGGTACTGAATTTCCTCGTGGGAACTGGGGTAGACAGCCTTATTGATAAAGGAAGACCAGAATCAGGCATACTGAAAGCCTTCATGTATATGTTTTTGCTCCATGCAAAGAAATTCTAGGAGCTACCAAGTGCCAGCCACATCTTGAAATCACGCAGTGTGTGCAGAGTGTGTTGTGTTGCATTTAATCTGGGAACACCCCCTCCAAACTTGCCCCGCTTTCCCCTGACTCCATCAACTAGTCTTAGAATGAAGTTCATTTTCATAGTATGGCTATAGTTTAGTTTTTAATGTTAAAGCAACCTGGCTTTGTATAGGAGTTGCTAGTTTTCTAATCTTTAGGAGCCCAGTTACAATATGAACTAGTCGGTGAGGGGGAATGTAAAGCAAAATCCAAATTGGCTCGATGTTAATGGCAGCAGCGTGCATAATGAATGTAAATTAGCTTTCGTTTAACCAAAGTTCACTTTTAGGTGGGTACTTAATGAGCACATGACTTAAATCAATAGAGAGAAAATTTTGAGTGATCGAGATGATCAAACCCCATGCTCTGCTGAGCAGAGCCCCTGAGAATGTCGTGACATATGGCTTTGTGGGCTCTGGGTCCCTGTAATGGCCCACCAGGCAAATGCTTAAGTCAGATCATTCTGATCGCTTTTTATATTAGATTAAATATCATTGCAAATGTTTCAGCCATGCTCAAATCTGTCTGTCTTTAGGCTGACTTCATTTGAACCAGGTTAACCTGTAATCCCTGGGACTTGATTAATGGCTTTATAATCAGGGGTAAACTGGCCCCGTGAAAGCCTCCCCTAATCCCTTCCCCTACTGAAAAGAGCAACGTTGGACGTTGTTGTCTTTATCAATGACAATGTAATTAAAATGGGAACTTGCAGTCTTCGCATTAAGCTAAGAACCACACAGTCCTACCTTCCCTTCCTTTCAGAGTTTTCAAGGAAAAGTAAAAGAACTTGAAGGGGTAGCAGTTGTTAATTAAACCTTCAAAGCTTTGATAAGTTCATGGTATTATTTTAGAAATGATAAAAAGACATAAACATATGCTTTATCTATGAGCCTTTCAAGTATCGAATTTAAGAAGTGAAAATGTAAGCCTATTGTTAAAATTCAATGCTATTATTTTATTGTAGCCGTGCTCTCAAATACCTATGCATTCACATATTCACTTATTCAACAAATATTTCTAAAGCCTGTGTTGTGCTAGGCTCTGTTCTGGGTGCAAGGGATGTATCAGAGAACAAATCAGACAAAAATCCTCACCCTCCAGGACCTTGAACTCCAGCAGGCAACAAATGAGCAGATAAAATATGAAATATGTTAGTGCTGAAACTTGAGGACAATAATGAAGAAGGGAACCTGGAGAAGAAGTGACAAGTGGGTTGCAATTTTAGACAGTATGTCCAGGGAAGGATTCACTGATACCATGACATTCAAGAGAAGACCTCAAGGAGGGGAGAGAGCGAGCATGTGACACCCAGGGGGAGCGTGTTGTAGACGGAGGGATCGGCAAGTGCAGACTGAGGTGGGAGCACGCCTGGCCTTGAGGAACATCAGTGAGGCAAGATGACAGGGGAGGACACGTGAGGGGAGTGTAAAGGATGAGTGCAGCGGTAGAGAGGGCACTGGGGGCTCTGCAGGACGCCGTGAGAAGCTTGGCTTTGACTCTGAGTGTGATGGGAGCCATTGGAGGGTTTTAAGCAGAGGAACGATGAACATATTTAGTTTTTACAGGGTCACTCTGGCCACTTGTTGAGAATAGATCCCTTAGGGGCAGAGCGGGTCTAGGAGAGATGATGGTGGGTAGTAGCAGTGTGGACATGAGGAGTGGTTGGCTTTGGAGAGAGTTTGAAGGTAGAGCCGCCCCAATTTGCTGATGGATGAGATATGGGCTGTGAGAGAACGAGAGGCATCAAGCATGAAGGAAGTTTCCTGGGTGGGGAGACTAGGGGAGGAGGAGGTTTGGGGGAAGAAAGAAACTCAGTTTGGTCCTGTTAAAATTGAGTGAAGCCATCAAGTAGGTGGTTGGCCATTATGGTTTACCTCCTGGCTTTTCACGTCCTCCCATGTGTTGGGCGATAGAGCTGTTGTGTGAATTAGGAGTCGCGAAGCTGCTTTCTCAAAAAGAGGGTCTAACCCCTGGATAAAGGTCAGCTTTCCCTTTTATAAAGAATTATTATACAGGCTGCATTCCTTAGGACTCTTCTTTGTAGCAGGCCACCTCCACCCAGTTGCGTAAATGTCAGGTTCTCTTTTTCTTTATTCTCTCTTGATTAGTGAGGCTTACTTTTAACTGCAACCACATTGGCATCTACTACTTCAGTTATTGATGTAAAGATGTATTAGCTAAGGGCAGAGTCTCTTTGTCCATGATGTGATGATTATGCATAAGTTCATATGACTTATCAGAACCCGGGAAGGGCTATTCTTTGGGTTTCTGCAGGGTTTTGACCAACTGCTAACTGAAATATAATCAGCACCCCACAACTTGTCAGGAAAAGTGTTTCATTCTAAACTGAGCCAGGCAGGGCACCAAATGTGGGCATCTGAGGTGGCTGAGAATTCACACTCAGAAACATCAGAGAACCTGGGCTCAGCCCTCATGATAACACATAGCACCAAGTGACCGCCTTGCTATCTTGGAGAGTGGATTTTTTCTTTTGTATATGATAGGACGTTGATGGATTGTGTCTGTTGCAGAGACACAAGGAGAAAAAGGTGACTCAAGTCCCAAAATAGCCTTTCTGAATGCATTAAGAGAAAGCATCTCTGACACAGACAGGAAGAAAAGGAAGAGGGGTCAGGAATTGGTGACAAAATGTTCATAGTACATTGGTCACCAGCATTGATTCATATTAAGTTATTGTCCTCTGCTAAGAATGACACTGTCCTTTGCTTTTATGTTAAATTATAGAAACTCTCTAAAACTGTACAATTACCTGAAGATTAAATTGATTGTCCATTATCCATATTTTAACAATCTACTTGGTAAGTGTTTCCTATCATTTCTTCATCACCTCACACCCCGTTGGGGTTTGAACTGGGTCACGTGCACCACTGTCTTTGATAATGTGATGGTTACATATCTGACTTCTCTATAAAAGTAAGAATGTCAGCACCGAAATGAGGCAAGGAAAAAAGTCTCATTTAAGTGTGCTTTAAATAGACAAACAATATCTGAAAGAAACTTTAATGGAAGAAATTATCCTAGTCACAAGAGTAGCAGAAATCATTACACATCTCAAATTAAACTCAATACGAAATGTGCAGAAAATATATAAAGAACACTCTAAAACTAGTAAAGGATATGAAAGGAAACTTAGTAAGTAGGCAGAAAGATGCAACTATGTAAAGATGCAAGTTATTCCTAAATTAATCTATAAATTTGATGCAATCCCAATAAAAATCCCACTGGAGTTTGTTTTCTTTTCTTTGTGCATTGCTTGTTTATTTTGGAACTCATCAAGAATAGTAAGAAAAAGTAGGAAAAGACTGTTGAGGGAGGCTTGCCCTACCATACATTAAAATGTGTTATCAAACTATAGTAATTAAAGCTGTGCAGTGTTAGCACAGACTAGAAAGATTAAACCAATGGAGCAGAATTGAGAAATAGACTTATTATATGGAAATTTCATGTTTGATAAACCCATGATTTAAAATCAATGGGAAAAATGGATTTTTCAATAAATGGTTTTAGGAAAACTATCTAGACCTCTGGGGAAAGAATAAAACTGAAATCACTCAATCTTCCTTCTAACAGAAAGATGAATCAAAGATTTAAATATAAAAAATGAAACCATAGGAATACTAGCAGCAAACATGAGTTTTCCCTATATTTTTGATAGGATGAGAGCCTTTCTAAGCAAGAAAACAAACCCAGAAGCCATAAAGTTAAAGGTTAATAAATTTCACTATCTAAAAATTAAATTTTCTATAAGGCAAAAATATCGTCATGAATATAATCAAAAGACAAATAACCAACCAGGGAAACATTTTACTGACTAGTGATTAATTTTCTCAATATGTAAAGAGTTCTCTCAACTTGATAAAGAACAGGAACATGAATTCAAGTTAAAAAAAGAAAAAAGTTCATAAATACAGGGAAAGATTCTTAATCTGACTAACAATCAAAGAAATTCACTTCAACAATTTGACAACAAAAGAAATAAAAGGGATCCACATTGGAAAAGAAGAAGTGAAACTGTCACTCTTTGCAGACGACATGATTTTATATCTAGAAAACCCTAAAGAGTCCACTAAAAAACTTTTAGAAATAATAAAGGAATGCAGTCAAGTTGCAGGATACAAAATCAATGTACAAAAATCGGTTGTGTTTCTATACACTAACAACAAGTAGCAGAAAGAGAAATGAAGAATACAATCCCATTTACCCTTGCAACAAAAAGAATAAAATACCTAGGAATAAACTTAACGAAAGAGGCGAAAGATCTGTACACTGAAAACTATAAAACATTGTTGAAAGAAATCGAAGAAGACACAAAGAAATGGAAAGATATTCCATGCTCTTGGATTGGAAGAATTAACATTGTTAAAATGTCCATACTTCCTAAAGCAATCTATAGATTCAACACATGCCTATCAAAGTTCCAACATTTTTTACAGAAATAGAACAAAGAATCCTAAAATTTGTATGGAACAACAAAAGACCCCGAATAGCCAAAGGATTCCTTAGAAAAAAGAACAAAGCTGGAGGTATCACACTCCCTGACTTCAAATTATACTACAAAGCCATAGTAACCAAAACAGCATGGTACTGGCGCAAAAACAGACACACAGATCAATGGAACAAAATTGAGAGCCCAGAAGTAAACCCACACATTTATGGACAGCTAATATTCGACAAGGGAGCCAAGAGCATACAATGGAGAAAGGAGAGTCTCTTCAATAAATGGTGTTGGGAAAACTGGACAGCCACATGCAAAAGAATGAAAGTAGACCATTCCCTTACACCATGTACAAAAATCAACTCAAAATGGATTAAAGACTTGAATGTAAGACCCGAAACCATGAGACTTCTAGAAGAAAAGATAGGCAGTACACTCTATGACATTGGTCTGAGCAGCATATTTTCAAGTCCCATGTCTGACCGGGCAAGGGAAACAAACAAAAAAAATGAACAAACGGGACTACATCAAACTAAAAAGCTTCTGCACAGCAAAGGAAACCATCAACAAAATGAAAAGGCAATCTAACAATTGGGAGAAGATATTTGCAAACCATATATCAGATAAGGGGTTAATATCCAAAATCTGCAAAGAACTAATACAGCTCAACAACAAAAAACCCAACAATCCAATTAGAAAATGGGCAAAAGATCTGAACAGAGATTTCTCCAAAGAACATATACAGATGGCCAACAGGCATATGAAAAGATGCTCAACATCATTAGCTATCAGGGAAATGCAAATCAAAACTACAATGTGGTATCACCTCACTCCGGTCAGAATGGCTATAATTAACAAGACAAGAAACAACAAATGTTGGAGAGGGTGTGGAGAGAAGGGAACCCTTGTTCACTGCTGGTGGCAGTGCAAACTGGTGCAGCCACTATGGAAAGCAGTATGGAGTAGCCTCAGAAAATTAAGGATAAATCTATCAAATGATCCAGCTATTCCACTGCTGGGTATTTATCCAAAGAACTTGAAAACGCAAAGGCATAAAGATACATGCACCCCATGTTCATTGCGGCATTATACACAATAGCTAAGACTTGGAAGCAACCTAGGTGTCCATCAAGGGATGAATGGATAAAGAAGATGTGGTATTTATACACGATGGACTACTACTCAGCCATAAGAAATGACGAAATCTGGCCACTTGTGACAACATGGATGGACCTTGAGGGTATTATGCTGAGTGAAATAAGTCAGAGGGAGAAAGTCAAATACCATATGATCTCACCCATAAGTAGAAGATAAAAACGCCAAAAAACCCACAAAACATAGCATTGGAGATTGGACTGGTGGTTACCATTGGGGAAGGGGGGAGGGGGAGGGGGAGGGCAAAAGGGGTGATTAGGGTCACATGTGAGGGGATGGACTATAATTAGTGTTCGGGTGGTGAACATGATGTAATGTATCCAGAATTTGAAATATGATGTACATCTTAAAAAAATAAAAATTAAAAAAAAACAATTTGACAACATTGTGCAATTTTCAGCTTGAGAAAAATTTTAAAAATACCTGAGGCAGGGATGTAAGCATGCACATTCACTGTATACGGGAGTGTAAGTTGGTTCCCCCTTGCTGTGTTCTAAATGTTTTTGTCCCCCACCAAAATTCGTATGTTGAACTGCTAATGCCCAATGTGACAGTATTAGGAGGTGGGGCCTTTGGGGATGGTTAGATCATCAGGCTAGAGCCCTCACAAATGAGATTAATGCCCTTATAAAACAAGCCCCAGAGAGAGCTCTTGGCCATTTCTACCATGTGAGGATACAATGAGAAGTCTGCAAGCTGGAAGAGAGATCTCGCCAGACCATGTTAGCACCTTGATCTTGAACTTCCCAGCCTCCAGAACTGTGAGCAACAAATTCCTGTTGTTTATAAGCCAGCCAGTCTAGGTATTTTGTTATAGCAGCCCAAAGGACTAAGACAGCCATCCTTAGAGGACAATTTGGTAACATCTACTATATATAAGGTGCACATACCTTTTGGTAAGGCAGCTGACACTTTGGGGAATTTGTCCCATATTATATCCACACATGTGCAAGAAGTATGAGGTGAGGTGTTCATCACAGTGTTTTTGGTCATAGAAAAAGATTGAAAAAATTGTCAACAAATAGGCAATTTGTTTAAATGAACTATGGTACATCCTTCCAGTGGAATATTATTCAGTTATAAAAAAGAATCAAGTACTTATATTGATCTTATAAAGAGCTCCAAGATACACTGTTTAGTTTAAATGCCAAGCAGTATATGTAGTATGCTCTAATTTCTGTAAACATGAAACAGGATACACATACATGTGCACTTGCATGTGGTATATATGTGTCACACACATACTTCTCATGCTTGTATATGTCTAGAACACTTCTGCAAAATGGTTCCCTTAGGGAGGGTACCTAGGAGCTGGAAGAGGTTGTTCGTGAGAAGGAAACGTATCATTGTATACACTTTTTGATGCTTATGGTTTTTTTTACCATGTGCATATATTATTTTTGCAATAAAAACAAATTCTTTTAAAAATAAATTCTAAAACATATGGGAATTTATAATATATAAATGTAGCATTTCAAGTTAGTAAGGAAAAGATGAATTATCCAATAAAGAGTTTTGGCACAACTGGATGGCCATTTAGAATAAAGTTGGATAGACCAAAATAAATTCTAGAAGGATCAAAGTTTCAAGTGTAGTAGAAAATAAAACCATTAATGTTCTTGAAAGAAGATGGTGATAATTTTTCATAATGTTGGGTTGGGGAAGAACTTTCTAATCATTTAATGATAACATTAAAATTGAGCAAATTGACCACAAAGAGTAAACTTTGGCTCAGTTAAAAATATAAACAAAGTTGAAAGACAAGCAAAATGGAAAACATATTTGCAAGACAAATGTTAGATCACAATTCAATATTATTAACTAAATATTCTTACAAATCAATAAGAAAAAACAAAAAAAAGAGTATAGGACGTGAACAGACAACTCACAAAACGTTTAGTACATGAAAAGATTTCAACCATGCTAATAACAAATGAAATGTAAATAAAAACAATGAATTTCATTTTTCACCCAAAAGAACAAAAATACAAATTTTAAGTTACTCAGTGTTGTTGAGCACACTATTTGGTGGAGATAAAAATTTGTACTTTTCTGAACATCACTTTAGTAGTTAAAATGAACAATATATGCACTATTTATTCCAGTAATCCCTTGTCTAGGAATTTACTCTGAAGAGATAATCACTCAAGTTCAAATTGATAAAATCTCAGTGATGTTCATCACCACGTTGTTTAGAATCACACACACATGCAAAGGAAGCCATTTAAATGGTCGTCAGTGGGTGTTTGTTACGTAATGAATGGACTACAACGTAGCCCTTTGAAATAACAATAGAGATCTAAATGTAGGGACACGCAAGTTTCTCCTTGACCCGCTATCAAGTGCTTGAAAGCAGACTGCAGGAAACCATAGGAGCGCAAAGAACTGTATGGAAAGAGAGCTCTTGGAAGGTGCCTTGCACAAATGTCTACAACGGTTTTATTAAGCGGGAGGAATTTAGGTAATTTGTACTTTCTCTCATATTTTTTAAATTAAATCAGAGCATATGTTAATTTACCCTATCCTTCAATTAAATGAATCCTGTGCAGACATTTAAAATAATGTAGAAAAAATTGAATGCCATGAAAAGATGTTTGCAATTTAAGTAGAGAAGTAGACTACAAACTAATGAGTACAGCAGTATCCCATTTTTAGAATGAAGTATAGAAATATACATCCACATATGTACATTTGTGATCAGAAAAAAATAGCTCAAATATATTAACAGTGGTAATCTCTGAACAGTGAGATTCTGTGAGACTTTTTAGGAGATACTTCCTATATTTTCTTCAAAGAAGTTGTATCAATTTTTAATGGAAATTAATACAGTTATCTCTTTAAAAGTCATTTTTGGGATAAAAATGTCAAAATCTAGGCTGTGTGGAAACAAAAAAATCATTCTCTCTTTAGTAACTTCTTAACCCAGTATTTAAAAGCCAGATTACGAAATGGCAAGGGAGGGGTTGGGTTACAGATGGTGAAAACTATATGACATATGAATATATGAATATGTGACATATGAATATATATGACAGAAAGGCTTTCCATGATCCACAGACTCAAAATCAGAGGTTTAGACATTATGAAATTAAGCCCTTTCCATTGTATTTTTTTTAAAAACTACCTTTTATGGGTTATAGGTACCATTATCACCTGGGTTAACGCCCTCACCAATATTGACAAGCATATGTGCAGGTGAGCTTCCCCCAGGGATTGGTGAACAGTAAGATGTGTCAGAAATCTGTGGCCACGTGAATCCCTCTCAACTTCACGAGCCAAGAAGAATAAAGGTTAAATTGGGCATCAAAACTGCAAAAAGACCTGGAGTTTGTTTTTACACGAGATCCTGAATCTCGCTCTGTTGTAAACTGGCATTTGAACAGTAGAAGCCCATTTCATAGGCAGCCGTGGGTTTTTAAGTTCTGATTTATTTCTGATTTGTTTTTCAGTATTTCCTGAAGCTATAGATGTTTCAGAGGCAGTGGGGGAACTGAGAAAGCCCTAGGAGAGTTTCAGGCTTTGAATTTCGGAACTCAGCCATTCAGAAGTTCATACTCATGTTCACGAAAACAATGTCACAGGGTCACTTTGGCCAATGGAGCGTTTTGTACAAGGGCTAGAGCTTGGGTCCTGTGTGTGTTTGCTGAAGCAGCCTTTCACCCCATCCACACTTGCCTTTTTCTCTTCTTTTTTCCTTTATATCAACATGTTGTAGCCCGTGACACCAGCTAAATTAATCACTCGCTACACTCAGGGAAGTCACCGCAGGATATGGAATAACAAAGACAACAAAATTATTGCAAGGCTGGAGAGCAGGGACTGGCTCATGAATAGAGCTAGCGCACCAGCACCAGCTGTGTCCTCGCAGGGGCTGGAGCAGCAGATTAAATTGGGACTGCTTTTTATTTTATCTATTTATGTGAATTTGAGAATGGCCGTGATACAGTGCCAAGGACCCCTGGTGAAGGGAAATCCCTTTGGAATGCCCAGCCTACTGTCAGAAGGGAGGCTTACCTGAGCTTCAGGATTGCCCGGGAGCATCCTCTTCGGGTCCCCTTTGAGCAAGCTCTGCTTGGGCAGATCCAGCTGAGTGATTGCTGAGCTGCTGGGATCCAGAACATAAGGGGTCCGTAAGTCAGAGCCAACAGAGAAATCAAATCTCCAGCATCAAGATGTGTCTTCAGTCCTAGTGGGCTAACCCTCTGCACAATAGCCCAAGAAAAAGTTGAAGAGGAGTGTGTTGGGAGTGTGCGTGTCAGCTTTTTTACTCAGGGGTACAGGAACCCCTGATGACAAATGTTGGCTCGAGGCAGGGCAGCATAGAGCGCTCACCAGTGTTCTGTTTGATGGACGAATGTCAACCTACAGGGAGCTGTCCGAGATTGACCAGAGCCCAGTTGGACCTTTCCTGTTAAATGTGTCTCCCAACAGCTTAGAAAAAGGCCAAGGAGGCACACCCAGGAACCAGCAGTGGACACACAGCTGAGAGGACCAGCAAGGATATGGGATGACGGCATTAAGATTCAAAAGCTCTTGAAAACCACAAACAAGTCACAAATAACAAGAGGAAATGTAAGGAAGATGATAATAAACATATACATTTTACAATCATCGACAAAAACAAACGTGAATATAAACGACTGAATTTGGGTTCAGAAAATCAATTGAATGAAGATAGAATGAGGGGGATTTAACTGAACAGCAAAGCCACTCCAAGGGGTTCTAGGGTCACGAAGAGCTGGTTGAAGGACATGGGCGTCAAGCTAAGGCCAGTGGAAGAATAGAGCTTGGAACAAGGCGGGGAAGAGTTGTATGGTCCTCAGCACTGTTCAGACCACATTGGAAGAAGAACCTACCTTTGGTTGACCAGCACGAGCAGGAGAGCATTCAACACACTCTGGGGACTATAGAGAGCAGAACTAGGGCCAGTGTGGGAAAACCGAAGAGAACAAAACTGGGCTTGTTACATTCTAAATTATTCCCCTGCGAAATTCCTGTGTGGAAGCCCTAAGCCCAGAGCCTCAGAGTGCAACTGTATTGGAGAGAGGGCCTGTGAGGAGGCGACTGCATTAAGATGAGGATGTTAGGATGCGCCCTGATCCAACCTGACTGGTGTCCTTACAAGAGGAGGGAATTTGGACACAGAGACAGCAGAGGTGCTCGTGCACGGAGGGAAGACCGTGTGAGGACACAGCAAGGAGGTGGCCATCTGCAAGCCAGGGAGAGAGGCCTCAGGAGAAACCAACCCTGCTGACCTTTGATCCCGGACTTCCAGCCTCCAGGACTGCAAGAAGATAAGTTCCTGTTGTTCGAGACCCCCAATCTGTGGTATTTTGTTATGGCAGCCATGTATATATGTATATGTGTATATATGTATAGCAAATGAATGTGTGGTTCAAAAGAAAGAAGTGTTTTCTAACAAAGTGGCAGAGATAATCTGGGCTGTGGTAACAAATGACAAGGACTCCTTCCTTGACCAAACTTTATCAGGCTCCTCTGAGTCCTCTTCTCGACAAGATCTCAACCTTGGCCTGCCATCCTTGGCATGCCAAACACAGATTTAGCAAAGAATCCTACTAAGCTAGTTTATCAAAATTCCTCCACCTTTGATATGTAATACAGCTCCTTTTGGTAATTTTCTATCCACTGACCTCTGCACTCTGCCATTGGTTATAAATCCCCACATGTCTTTGCTGTATCGGAGACTGAGCTCAGTTCTGCCCTGAAGTCTTTCTCCCCTACTGCACTAGCTCAGATAAAATCTGTCTTGCCCTTTTTAACAAGTGTCAAGTACAAAGTTTCTCTGTAACACAAACAGCTCCCACATCTCAATGTCTTAACAACAAGTGTTCAGTACACTCTCATGCTACTTGCGCTGTGTGGGTCAGCAGTGGACTTGCTCACTGTGGTCACTCAGGGACCCTGGCTGATAGTGCAGCACCTTGAGGTGTACTTCCACAGTCCTCAGGTCAGGGGCAGGGCTGTGCTGGAGCATGCCCTGGCTCTTAAAGGCTTCTGCCCAGATGGGTCTTTATTTCTACTCACGTTTTTTGACCAAAGAAAGTCACATGGCCACACCTAACTTCATCAGGGTGGGGAGGTGAAATTCTACCATGAGCCCAGGAGGAAGAAATTTGAAATATTTGTTTGTAGCCCTAAAGCCTATAGCTATTTTTTTTTTCGAAAAAATTAAGTTAATTCATGTCTATACTCCAACTAGAGGTTGAAGTATAGACATACACTCCAAGCTAGAGGTTGAGATTCCTCTATCAAGTAGTTTTATTATGATGAATAAGCTGTTGGGATGGTGCTTATGATCTAGTGGGGGAGACAGACATGTCCACCACTAACTTTAAGTCAATGTGGTATCTGGTGCTTCACTGTCAGCCCCATCACACTACGTTACCTAGAGAATCTGCTCTTCTTTAGGACCCCAAAGAGACTGCCTTTGGCCTCACTGCTTGGGCCGGGAGTCAGTATCTCAGCCAAGGTGATTTATCGGACCGAGCCAATTAAATTCTTACTTCTTGGAGGTTTAAACTAAAGGGCAGAAAGGCTAGGTACTTAGTTGTGGCCTCTTTCCTCTCTCCTGACAAGGGGCTCTGGGGGACCAGCAATTCCTGGAGCTGGTCTCTGTGACTTGGGTCCACAGCCCTTTCTGTGTGTAGCTCCAACAGCCTGGGCCCAGCCAGCAACAGACTCGACCCAAGTTGTGTGGTTTAGAGAGGTGATGCTGGGGCAGAGCTATCACAGAAAAGGCTCTTTAGTTGGGGAGGCAGGCAGAGGAGACACTCTCAGAATTCCTTTCTAACTGTGAGAGTTTCTGATACCATGACTCAGACTCATTACCAGAGGTGAATGCGTGCCAGGATTAGGTGCTGACAGCTGTAAGACGGGACATTCCTATAAACAGTATTTCTCTCAATTTCTCCTATTCCTATAACCTGGGTCTCTATGTTCTTGTCCCTGGGCTGAGTCACCTTCAGGAAAATAAAGACGTTTAACCCTAGGCAATGGGAACTTGGAGGAAGGTGCCAGGGTTTTGATCTTGTCTTGGAACTTCCAGGGAGTACCGGAACATTAATGTACACTTTCCTGGGATACAGGCCATTGATCAATCTCCACAGTGTGAACTGGTATTTGTGAGTGTGTACATGTGTGTCTCTTTGTGTGTTTGGCTCTGTGACTGTTCCTGCCATCAATGCCACCTCCTCTCCCCACGAGGCTTGTTGGGGTTCTTTTTATGTTAACACTCTCTGTAAGGACCCTTTGGTTTGGTAGCACTGCGCTTTCCTGACAAATGCATCAGAAAACAATGCACACCCCTGCCCACTGCTAATCAGAGCAATTACTTAATGAGCACATCTCTATTTCCTCCAGGGTGGACTAATTAAAAGGCTTCCATGCTGTTGTCAGAAATGGCCCGAGTGTGTTTTGTACTACTTTTTGAAAAAGCTGAAAGCTAACATTGGGTTCCACACGGAAATATTTTCAACATTGCTCACTGGATTCTTCTCACCTCTGCCCTTCCCAGCAGGATCAATTTTTGGCCATGGATCAAAAAGGCAGAGCAAACAGCAGGTCTGCAGCCGGCTCCTGTTACTTGAAGACAGGGGATCCAGAGCACAGAGTGGTGGCTCTCAAACTTTAGCACCCATCAGATCCCCCGGAGGGTCTGGTAAATGCAGCCTCCTGGTCCCGCCCCAGAGTTTTGGATTCCGTTGGAGACCACACTTCGAGACTACTGCTATAGAGAAGCTCTTTTCTTCTGTTCCCACTGCTCCTTAAGGAAGCAGAGCACAGCTTTTCAAGTGGAGCTCCTGAGACAGAATCAGCCTTTGATACTGTCATTTTGTAAGATGGAATAGGTGCTAATGGCCCCTTGACTAGGGTGGAAGGGATGTAAGCCCTGGGTCCAAGTCCTGGGTCTGCCACTTGGTAGTTATGTGACCTTGGGTGGAGCTCTCAGTTCTCTGATTCTCAGTGTCTCCATCCATAAGATGGTGGCGTGCATTTCACAAGACTGCTGTGAGGCTGCAGAAAGGCCCTGGTGTAGGATGTGACATGCCCTTGGTGTCCAGTGGAGGACAGGCCCCCTCTCTTTTTCTCCTCTCACCTCTCCCTGTGTTTCCCCGGGCAGTTTTGTGTGACTTATTCATTCCCCAGGGTTCATGTAACGCCCGTGTGGTACACGTCGGTCACAGTGTAAGCTCAGTGAACTTGTTAAAAAGCTCGCTCAAGGTGAACCATGTCCTAAGAGATTAAGGATAAACTGCCACTTTGCCAGGGGCCTTGCACGCAGGCAGGTTTTTTAATAAACAGAAAAAGAAAATGCAAAGCTCCAACATTCACTTTCTTCTGTGGAAGCGTGTTAGCACAGGGAGGAAAAAATATGTTTACATAGTATCACTTTCTAAACTTGTGCACTAAAAGCTCGAACACACAGCCAATTTATGCCAAAAGACTACAGGAAAAATGTTTTAATAAAACAGCCCAGTGACGAAAGAAAGTTCTGGAAAGAAGAGTGTAAAGAGTATGGAGCCATCCAGTTCTCTATGCTCACATCCTCTGGCTTCCCAACTTCAGTTGAGATTGTTGATCCTGCTCTTGGTGCTACTGAAATAAAATACCTTAAAGAGAACTTCCCCTCTACTTACTTTCTGCTAATGTTACTTAGAAACCCAGACGGGTTTAGTTAGTTATGCCTCTGAGGTCTTTGTCAACAGCTATATTTTGTTGAGCCACTATTATGTGCCAGACTTGGGGCCTTGTACTTAGCAAACGTTATCTTAGATAATTCTCACAACAACCTAGTAAAGAGGTTGTAACATTTCCCCCAGTTTATAGAGGAGGAAACTGAAGCCCAGAGAAGCAAACGCCTTCTTCGCAACCTGTCCATGTTGGTGAGAACTGGACTAGGGCTTGAACCCCAGGCCTGCCTGACACTTTAACATCTACAAGACCTTTCTAACCTCTCTGATCAAAGGACACCAAATGCTGGAAACATCGTTTTGTAAAAATGGAAACAAATTGGATCCAATTGTCAACTCTTCCTCAGCACAAGCAACCCCATTTTTCATGAGTCTGGAAAGTACGTCCCAGTGAAACCTGAATATGTCCAAAGGTTGGAACTGTACTTAGGGTCTGATGAAAGAGGCATGAGATTCATGATTCATGCCTCATTCATGCCTAGGTATCTGCAGTCTCTGCCAGGGCAGGGCCTGACATTTTCTAAAGAGAAAACCAACAGCTGAAGTTTACAGGATCCCTTCTAGTCTGTAACTTCTATTAGGGAAATCAAATCCTTTAAGAGTCAAGGTCTTGAAACTGAAGTGAAGAATGAAGGTTGATATCTAGAGCTGCTTAGTATTCAGTGGCGTAACTTCCCAAAACACACACAAATTTAATGCACTTTTGATTGATGCCATAATTACAAAATTTGTTTAAAGCCGTTATATTATCTTCTTATTTGACACAATACGGCACAATTTTGTTATAGGATTGAAAACTAAATAAGACAACTACAGTTGGTAGTATTTCAAAGAAATATTCCCTTTAAGATGAAATCAATCCTGTTTCAAGTTTATTCCCCTGCTTTATGATTGAGGCTCCAGGGGTGTATTTTGCTGAAAAGTGTCTTTTTGATTTTTTAGACCTTCTTTAGATTAATATGCAGCTGTCATTGCAAGGCAAATCTAGATCTGCTTTTATGTCTCTTCTTTCCCCAGGCTGCAATTGGTGTCTACCTCTCCAGGAGAGATCGTCCACTCGTTTCTGAGTGGGGCTCGCTATCCCAGGTCAGACAGCAAAGAATTCATCAACTCATCATCATTTAGAGCATGTCACGCTTTGTCTGTTTACATTGACTGAATACATTTCTTTGCTTAATATGTCCAATATCTCAGTCTTAATATTTTGCTGCTGTCTAATTTTAATTCCCGATCAGACACACACACACGTGCTCACACCCGCTGTGCACCATACCATATTATCACAATTCCCAACGTAGCAAGAAAACAGTCCAGTGCTTTGATGTGTTCTGAGTATAGTTTCAGCATTTATTTAATTTTATTCAAGGCTTTCCTTCGTGTCTTTCCTTCTGTTTCAATTTAAAGGGCAATGGACCTTCCTTTTGTATTCTGACTACTAGCATGTTTTCAATTCTCCCTCTTCTGATTCCTCTACTCAAGCTTGTTTATCTATGCATTTCAGATGTATTTCCCAAAACTAGATCCGTACGCTTGTCCCCATCCTATGAAAACACAAGGAGATACAGAATAAAAGGAAATTTTCCAGAAACTTCTTTGTAATACATATTGGAAACAAAACAATTTTTAAAACACCTAAACAATGAAATCTAGCTCCCTGTCAATTCCACAGCACTTGAAGGACACACATTTGGTTGACTATTTAAAGAGGGAGCGTCTTCATTGGACTTCTTTAGATTGACTGTGGACTGTAATCCATTGGATTGAACAGGATGTGTCAATGACAGAAGGATTAGGAGCTTTGTTTGCAAGAAATGAGAGTGTCTTTCCAGGATGTGAGTTACAGTCTAACTAGGGCCAAGCGTCTTTTGCTCCTTTTAACATTTGAAAAGAAATCAGGAAAATATGGATTCCATTTAGTCAATTATAAAGAGAAAATGTTAAAACACTAGATCGGAGGTCAGCACACTATGACCCACAGACCAAGGCCTGCCCTCCTCCTGTTTCTGTACACACGTACGTGTTGCTGGAGCACAGCCACACCCACTGGGTTACATATTGTCTGGATACTTTCGTGCTACAGCAGCAGAGTTGAGTAGTTGAGACAGAGACTATATGCCTCGCAAAGAATGAAATATTTACTATCTGGTCCTTTACAAAAAATTTGTCAACCCTGATACAGATGTTCAGAGGCAGTGATAGTTTAAAGCCTTTCTTCCCTAAAAGAGGGCCAGTCAGTCTGTTCCTGGGTCTCAAGAAAACATGGATTATAACAGATGTTGTTTTCAAAGTTCCACAACCGGGCAGATTATTTGCAAAAGAATGGTCCCTAATTAGAAATTATAAAGCTATCTCATATTATTCAACCCAATACAATAAAATCCCTCTAAAATGGGTTAAACATATAATTTGTCATCCAAACCAGAGTGCTTTAGAAAGTAAAAGGGACACTATTAATAATTATGCTGAGACAGCAGACATACGCTAGGACTGTCCCAAGCAAACTGAGATGTGTGGTCACCCTGAAAGGGTATATTAGTGCACCAGATTAATAGAATCATAATATGCAAGATAAATACGTATGATTTTAAGTTCATTTCTTCCACTGAATCATATTCATCATCAGAGTTTTCTTTGTAACTGGAATTTTTACTTGATTGGTAGGAATCAAATAGGTGTTCCCAGTTCATTTGGGGGGTTATCATAAGATCCTTGGACCATCAGAAAACATTATGCAGTAATCAATACAGCTTTTGAAGAGAAAATTGAGCTTGAATAATTCTTGCTATGATTGCCTACCTGGACAGTGAAGAAGTAACAGATATAAGTTAACTCGATTTTTACTGACACTTTCAGTTGTGTCCCAAATGATTGGCAAGCTGTAAAAGAATGACTTTGACCTTTCTGTCATGTTCTTCAAGGGCAATGTACTCAGATTCCACTGATCCATACCAGCATGGAATGGCATGGCATGGGGAGGAAGGAGACAGAGAGAGCCAAGTGTACAAAGATCCTCAGATTCGTTGTTTAGAATTCAAGTTTTTAAATATTCATTTATTCTGCAATGAAACAACGTTAAAACAAACAAACAAAAAACCATGGTCCATGACCATTATTATGATTCATTTAAATTTTACAGTAAGGTCTCTATTTACAAAAGAGTGATAGAAGATACTGGAAACCAACATGTTGGAATTTTTAAAATATCCTTTCTCATAATTCTATCCAACATGTGTATGTATAAAGAAGCTTAGAATGTGCCTTTTATATCTAAAGATTCTAGCAGTATTTATAACGACCAACATTTGTATGGTGCTTAATCTCTTACAAAGTACTTTCAAATATATTCTCCTACTTGATTCTCACTATGTGCCAATAAGTCAGCGAGGCAGGATTATTATTACGCTTGTTAGTTGTGGGTAAAACAGAGGCTCAGAGAGGTTAAATGACTTGTTCAAGATCACACGACAAATAAGTACTAGTTTCAGGGTTGGTCTAGGTCTTCAAACTACAAGTCTTAGGTCATTCAACTCTACCACATCTACCAATCTAAACTGTTATGAATTAGTAATATTATTAATAACTGAAAAATTAATTCAAATTGAAATGACTTTGGCCTGTCTAGAAGAGGCCAAAATGAGCATGAAACTTAATACAGCCTAGTTACAAATATTAAAGGAAAAATATAAGTATTACAGGTTAAGTGTGAGCCATCATTGTAGCTTTACTGTAGTCAAAGTCAACATGATGACAGGGAGGAAAAGAAGCATAATATATAAGTGGTTAAGGAATACACGCTAATTACTTGTTAGTTAGCGTTAAAATTTAATACATATTTTGTACACTTGAGGTTATCTTCTGAGCCTGGCTGCATATAATAGAAAGCACCAAAATAACAATAGCATAAACAAGATAGAAGTCTACTTCTCAAACAAAGGAATTCTGAGTATAGGCAGACGAGGCCTGTGTAGAACCTCAAAGAGTCACTAAATCCCTTCCAGCTTTCCATTCTGCCATCCCTACTGTGTGATTTGCATCCCTTGTGTTCAAGATGGAAGCTGAAGCTGCAGCTACAGTATCTACGGTCCAAGCAACAGGAAGAAGAAAGAAAGAAGGATGCTATTCTCCTTTTGAGGAGACCTTCTGGAGGAAGACGCATGATCCTTTCGTTTCTATTTACTGGCAGAACTTTTTCATATGGCTATGTAGAGCTGCAAGGGAGGCTAGCAAATGTAGTCTTTAGCTTGGCCAGCTCAAAATTGGGGTCTCATTATTAGAAGGCAGGGAAGGAAAGGAAGCAGATAGGGATAGGAAAATAGCAGTCTCTGCCATGCTCTCCTCTAAAAAGAATGGAGTAACTGGGGAGTTTAAGAGAATAGGAATAAAATTTTGTGCTTTTTCAACGTGCACCAGGCTCTTTACATATGTTATTCAACAACCCTGAGGTCAGTTTCATTGGTCCAAATTACAAAGGGAAAACTAAGCTACAGAGAGGTTAATCAACTTGTTCCAGTTTATATAATTAATAGATGTAGAGTGGAAGCCCATTTTCTTCCCCCTATGCATCCTAATCTCCCTGCTTTTTATGAAGAAAAATTAGTCAAGCGAAAAAAAAATTTTTGAGGGAAATTTAATTGCTAGGTCAAGTGAACAAGGTTTAGAAGGGACATCCATACATTTGCTTATTCATGCATGCAGCAAACGTTCCTGGTTCCTTCTACGTGTCAGGACTTCTGTCTGCATAGAGGATAGTTTGCTTTTTAAGAGAAGCCAAAATATCAATGAACAGGAATCAGAATCTTTGAGAGCGGGGTTTGTACATCATCTCATCAGTCTTCCTCATTTTATAGAAAAGCAGAAGATGAGGTCTGGTACGGTGAAGTCACTGTCTTCTACTTTTCAGAGGAACAAAGGACAGGAAACAGATCCCTCTTTAACCTAGAACAGATGCATTGTGTCCCACAATCATGTAACACTGGAATACATCACTGAGGAAGGCTATAGAATCTCAAATCCTGGAGGTCTTCAAGAAAAGACTAGAAAAATATCTGTTCTGGAAGGTTCTCATTTTCTTGGGCCAAATGACTGCTTCAGACCACTTGCAGTCCTAATGCCGTGAATATAGGCATGTGAGACAGGACTAAATGCCATTTGGGGTTAAATTCAGAGTTTAAACAGGGCTTGGTATATTCACGTTCATTGTTAGAAAGATATTTTCAAACAGAAAAAGACCAAAGTAGGAATTACTTCCTTGTCTTGCTTATAACAAATACATTGCTGGAAGTAAGAAGACTGCATTATGTGATTAGAGTTTCATTCATTAGGGAGATTTCCTGCCTCCTCCCTTTCTCTGCCTGGCTCTGTTCTTAAAGCATTTAATTATAAAGGCTTTATTTTACTATAGTTATCACAGTTGTTCAATTTAGACAGAAGTTGATGATCCTGTGTGTAATTCCATGGCCCGGGGCATCCTATTACTATAGAAATCCTCTCTGGAGCTGGCAGTTTACCAAACCGACTTTCTACCAAGAAAGACAGAGCAGGGTGGTGGTGGCAAATTGTAGCAGTGGCAGGAGAGCAGCTGCTGCTAAAAACAGCAGAAGTGGTTGCCAAAAGAGTGGGAATTCAATCTGTGTATTTATACTAATGGGACATAGGCAGGTAACGCCAAACACAGAGTCACCCTTTTCTCAACATTTGCAATAGGGCATAATACACAAGATGCTATGATTGCTATCTAATTAATACATTTTAAAGGAATCCAATTCTATCGCAATGTTCCTATTTATATAATTCTATTGTTCTGGCGTTAGCCACTTTACTGAATAAAAATGGAGGGAAGGAAGGGAAAAAGAAAAGAAGGAGAGAGATAGGGAGAGAGGGAAAGAGGAGGAAGGGAGGAAAGAAAAGAAAGAGCTACCAAAACTTATAACTTTTTAATTGGAAGCATTTTTACTGAACTGAATAATTCTGTCTGTTTCTCTTCCTTGAAACTGTGGTTTACCCAACAGCGTTCCTCCACGCGGCGGGGAGAGGGAGTGTGTGTGCAGCTAGAGGACGGCTATTTTGAATTTTCTACACAAAGTAATCCCCTCAAGTTCTTCTCACGTCCCATCTATGTTCTCAGTTTGATTTTCCTGTTTCCCATCTTCTTGCCTCCAGGGCAAGTGCAGAAAGATGGTGGGGCCGTGACAGTGCCAAGTAGCAAGAGTCTGAGTTTAACAAGGTTTGAGAATTTGAATTTATGACAGGTGACATTAGCTTATGAAAAATTGGCATTTGTTATTTTCAAATCACACTCATTGAGAAATATAAAGGAGTCACAAGACATTGAAAACAAAGTATATTTGATCCATTTTAAATAGGAAAAAATGCAATCCCAGGAATTTTTGTAAACACTCCTTCAAAATCCAGTAAAATGATTTTGAATCCATGTTTGAAGAGATGAAAAACTGGAAACCACTTACTTTTTCATCTTGGATGAGTAATAAAATATGTCAGTTAAGTAAGCTGCTGATATTTATTTTAATTCTGGTCTAATATTGTTGGGGAAGGGGCAAAATGATAAAACTGACAGAATGATTAGATCCATTCTCCCCTCCCCACCCCACTTATCTCCAACTTTATGTTCCCAAAGCCTGTATCACCCTTCCTCGCTGCCCGAGAGAAGGTGTGCTCGATCTCCCAGGAAATCACCATTCTGAAGCTCCCCCAGATCGCTACTTAACGGGTTTGGTTTTGTTTTTTGAGAAAAAAAAAATAGCTACAGAAATGAAATATGGAACCACTCTAAAACTCCCTTACTTTTCCGTTCTTTTTCTCAGTTTGGATTAAGGAGGCAAAAACATTAGGGAGATAGTGTTACTCAACTGAAAGGAAAGCTAATGGCGACTACGTTCTCATATTACTGGAGGTTAGCAGAGAGCTACTTTAATATGACAGCTAGTATAACTCACTGATGCGATTACTCACAGAGAAGAATGCCACTGGTGTCCACTTACATCCCAGCGGTTACAATTAGATAGGCCAGATGGAGGGGGTCCAGCGAGACAGACTGACAAACCTGCAGACAGGTCAGCTGGGATATGACGGGGGCAAGGTGGACCTCATGAATCATGAAGCAAAAGAAAACGGGCCCTAATTAATTATAGGCTTTTTAATCCTGAGGTTCGTTAAAAAGACTGAGATAAAAAGAAATAGCTTTTGGGTCTATTTGCCAACTCGAAGCCAAATATTTTGGATAAGCAGTTTCCTGTAATGGATGATGACTACTGACTATTAAAGTCATCTCAGGTTGACTTTAAAAATAATGAAGTTGAAAGTCAAGGTCTCCTTAGAAAAGCTGTTCTTTAAGCAAGTCTGCGGTTGTAAAATTACCTGCTCCCATCAGCAAACATAGTGCAGTCAGAGAACAGGAGGACTTAAAGCGGCCTCAGGGTCAACTTGTCCGAACCCTTTATTACACACGTTAGACAACCCCATCAGACAGGGGCCCCCGCCCCCCTCCCCGCCCCTCCCCCGGGGCACAGACGGCACATGGAAAGGTTTAACTACAGAGAGCTTTTCGAAGGGACCAATTCAGAGGTGTGGGCAGTTAGGGATGTTGAAGCTCTTGGGCACGAGCAACACTGGGAAGCTTTTACCACTCTTCGGCTCAAGGACCGAGGACCATTACTAGAATCTGGCAAGAGCTGAAGTTGTGGACAGGGCTCACCTAATGGGAGCAGAGGCCACAGGGGAACACAGCCACTGGCAAAGCACCCACAGGGAGAAGGAGAGAGAGTGTGTGTGTGTGTGAAGTTAATACTGCAACCTCTCTCCTTGTATCTTCTGATCTCCTGCAGGTAGCTCCCTTTTGCCAAACTCAATGAGAAGCCAGAGGGTAGGAAAGGCTCACAAGGGTCAGCTCCCAGGGCCCAAGCAGGGCAGAGCAAGACAGAGAACAAAGCTGGGGGAATCAGTGGAGAATTGCCAGTTCAGAAGCTGCAGCCAGAGAGGAGAAATGGCTTCCCAAAAGCGAGTTGGTGTATGGATAGGACTAGAATCTAGTCTTTAAAAAAATAAAAAAAAAAGATTGGCGCCTGAGCTAACATCTGTTGCCGATCTTTTTTCTCTCTTCTTCTTCTCCCCAAAGCCCCCAGTACATAGTTGTATATTGTAGTTGTAGGTCCATCTGGTTGTGCTATGTGGGATGCCACCCCAGGATGGCCTGATGAGCGGTGCCAGGTACACACCCAGGATCTGAACCAGCGAAACCCTGGGCTGCTGAAGCAGAGCCTGTGAACTTAACCACTTGGCCACAGGGCTGGACCTAGAATCTAGACTTTTGATCCTCACACACTGAGGCTCTTTGCATGAACCACCATACTTTCACTACAGATGACCAGGCCCTCGGAGACTAAAATGAAGTGCAAAGAATATTAGAGATTCTCCTTTGGGTTCTCTCCCCAAATGTAGCTAATCTGGGAAGAGCCTGACTTCTCTAACAGCAGATGTTTAAACCTTAGACCTGGGGCCAGCTCCGTGGCCGAGTGGTTAAGTTTGTGTGCTCCGCTGCGGCGGCCCAGGATTCGGATCCTGGGCGCGGACATGGCACCGCTCGTCAGGCCACGTTGAGGTGGCGTCCCACATCCCACAACTAGAAGGACCTGCAACTAAGATGGACAACTGTGTACAGGGGAGGTTTGGGGAGACAAAGCAGGAAAAAAAAAAAAACCTTAGACCTGAGGTGTTTGAGGGGTGTGTACTCCTGGGACCCCAGAGCCTCAGGGGCAGCTGTCCCTCCAGAGCCAAGCACGAGACAGCCATTGGTGGCATGGTGGGCTGGGGTGTCAAGTTATGAATTAATAGAACTGCTTTTACAAATCACATGCAAGGATTGGGATTTCCAAATGAGCATTGTACCCTTCTGCCCAGTCCCGTGGGAGACCAACATTGTTACACTGATTCTGCCATTTCTCAAGCAACTTTTGAACCTCTCTTTGGAAATGACCTTGGGAGCCAATCTCGGTGTCACATGGGAAGCTCAGTGTCTCAAGGTGTTACCCATCAGCTGCATTGCTTTTTACTTTTGCCTGCTTTTCTAACCAACTTTAATGTTACTTACCAAACTTGACTTGACAAAGTATGATGGAGTCCAAAAATCAAATGCCCCTCCAAATACAAAGATTTCTCACACTGGAGACAGATCCAACACATGACAGCAAACTCAAAAATAATTTACGAAATGGGAGCTCAAAAGTTGTTGTATAATGACAGCCTTTTGGAAATAATTAAATAATGCCTCTCAAGTTATCAGGGTTGAGATGGGCAAGGTTAATTTGACTATGGACAGCCCGGTATTATACATAAAAATACGTCACAATGTTGGGTAATACACTAATTGGCAAGATTTGTCTTAGTGAAGAATTACAGGGGCCGGCCCTGTGGCTGAGTGGTTAAGTTTGCGCACTCCACTTCGGCGGACCAGGGTTTGGCCGGTTCAGATCCTGGGCGCGGACATGGCATCACTCATCAAGCCATGCTGAGCCGGCATCCCACATGCCATAACCAGAGGCACTCGCAACTAGAGTATACAACTATATACTGGGGGCGGGGGGGCGCTTTGGGGAGAAGAAGAAGAAGAAAAAATAATAAGATTGGCAACAGATGTTAGCTCAGGTGCCAATCTTTAAAATAAAAAAGAAAGAAAGAATTACAGCTGTGTAAATATTACATATGCACATGGACAGAGATGGGAGAGAAAAGGAAAAATGGAGGCCTGATTTGTTGAGAAGTGGAATGATGAATGTCCTCATTTGAAAATGTCTGCTATTATTACGATATTGCTTGGGCAATACTTACAATTATAAAATCATAAAATAAAAAGAAACATTGTCTTATGGAGACATTTCATAAATACTGTGAAAGGAGATGAAACACAGAAAGAAAAGCAGCCACACAGATGCAGAGCTTCGTGTGCATACGGCACACAGAAATCTTGTACTTTGCTCAAATACAGATATATCCTTATTCTCATTGATGTGAGTCAGAGAAATATTGCATATGTTTGCTCTTAGTACTTTTCTTACGCAAACCTTATGAAACAGTGGAAGAAAAGAGGTGCTTGAGATCTTCGTGTGTGTGGCGGCGGCAGGGGGTGGTTCTTGCATACTGCAAACATTATGGAAAGGATGATTTGGAAGAGGGAATAAATGGAAAAGTTGAAATGAACATTGGCTAAGCTTGGGCATAGAACTCATGAAAGCACAGCTCCTGGAAACCCAATAAATTTGATAGTATTTATGAGCTAGTATGTTTTAATTATTATTAGATGTTGACTTCATCAACATCAGGATTATCTGCTTTCCAGAATAATTCCTACTGCCAAATGCCTAAAATTTTAGAATTTTAGAAAATTGGTGAAGGGGTGTAGCAGACATAAAAAGAAAGAAGGAAAAAGATTTAAATGTTACTTAAAAGATGCTTTTCGATTTCTTAAATGTAACCACATATATTTGTTTGGGGAGGAAGAGGGCGAGATCCATGCTGCAATTTTATCACCTGTCTTCAGCAAGTTTTGCACTCCATGAAGTTGCTTAGAGGTGTTCTAGCAATCCCTCCGACACAGTGCAGAGACGTGGATATTGGTTTCATTGTTTTGTCATTTGTAAACCAAAAAAAAAAGAAAGAGTTCCAAAGGTTTTATTTATTTGTTTTATTTCCTTCTGTAAGCAGATGTTGCTGTTTTTTGGAGTCTCATTGTTCTTTTTAAAAACTTATGTAGCCTGACCTTCTAACTCAAAGTTTCGGACTGTCTACATAGTTGAAAGATCTCCCTTCCCCACGTTAGCCAGATTCAGGCAAATCGACTCCCCGTTTACAATGTAAATTTACAAATACCAGGTAAAGCCAGTATTCAATGTGACTCTTTGCTGAGATGTCCTATGACCTGTTCCGTGTCTCTTCTTCAATTCTCCGCACTCATGTAGAGATCCTGGGGCTCAGACCTTGGGACGGATAAGTGGGGTGAGCAGAGGTTTGCTTATAATAAAGTTAAGTGTAACTCAGGCCTACAAGAGGTCAAGTAGGAAGAGATAAACTTGTTCAATAACTAATTTTCAGGTGATAAATCCTTGGCAGATATTGACATTGGCTTTTGAAAGGCATATGTAAATGCTCATCTTGGTTGAGTAGATGAAGTGGACCAGGGCAGTGGCACTAATGAGGGGGAGGAGCATGCATGGCTTGGGGGCCCCACCAGGGTCCAGTCCTAACACTCCTCACTACTTAGGTGCTCTTGAACACAAAATCCCTCCAAGCCTGTCTTCCTTCATGCATAAATACGGGAAGAATATTACTAATACCGGCCAGGTTGTTGCCAGGCTCAAATAAGATAGCTTGTATAAATTGTCTGGTATATGTAGGTGCCAATAACCATTTTTGAATAAATAATAAACAGTATTTCTGTTCTTTCAGATTTTAGGCTTAATTGGGTTATTCCACATGCAGAAAATTATCCCAAATTGTTTTCCATCTGGGTTTCTTAGGAACTACCTGAATAACTATTGTATTTTTTCTTTCCTTCACCTATTCTGAAGCTACTCTGTTGTTTTCTGTATTTCAGGGTCAAGCTGGTACAAGGGAACTTAATTATTTCTCAGAATGACATTAAACAAAAGATGTCGCCAGCTCCCAAAAAGTTGGGGTGGGGGCGGAAGTGGTCCAGAGTACAATCCAGTCCTAGGGAAAGGCCATCATATGCTTTCCCCCTCGGGAAGCCACGTCCAAGACTGGCTGAGAGGCTTCAAGTGAAGGTAGCAGTGGCGGCCAGAGAGCTGGAACACCAGGGAAGGGGGCAGGAGGGGCCTGGAGACAGACCTTCGGGAGGCATCGGGATTGAGATGAACTACGACACAGGCTCCACCTTCTCAGAGGATGAACATTCTCTGGGAAGAGAGCAGAGGACTGAACCACCCCTGGGACTGTCACACTTAAGTAACTCAATTCATTCTCATCTATTTCGAGTTGTCTACTTGTCACACATTTCCTAGTCATTAAAACCTGAGTATTCCGAGGGGCTGGCCCCGTGGCCGAGTGGTTAAGTTCGCGCGCTCCGCTGCAGGCGGCCCAGTGTTTCGTTGGTTCGAATCCTGGGCGCGGACATGGCACTGCTCATCAGACCACGCTGAGGCAGCGTCCCACATGCCACAACTAGAAGAACCCACAACAAAGAATACACAACTATGTACCGGGGGGCTTTGGGGAGAAAAAGGAAAAAATAAAATCTTTAAAAAAAATAAAAAAATAAAAAAAAATAAAAAAAAAAAACCTGAGTATTCCGGTATGGAAAATGTATTACAAATACATGAGTGAATGAGAGCTCTCATTACTCTTTTACAACAGCTAGTTTTTGTATTTAGAAAGGAATTTGATGAGAGATGTGACAAAGCAGCAGGAATGGTTTAAGAAGGCCTGGAGTGTGTGTCCCATGGTGCCATCTACCACCTCAGACTGTCAGGCAGAGGTTGACATCCTGAGCCTCAATTTTCTTCTCTGCAAAGTGGGATAGAAAGAAAATCTGCAACATGAGGGTGTGAGGATTAAATAAATTAACACGTCCCATAGTGCTCTGAGCTTAATAGATGTCCAATAAATGTAGAATGCTGTTGGTAAGCCGCTTCTCATGCCGTGCTCGTTGGTTCCACCTGATAGAAGGTGCTGATGACAACAATGATGTCCTGTGCTGGACCCTCCCTGTTAGCTCTGGTGCTTTGTGTGGGAGACTGAACCAAACCAAACAGACAAATTAGCTAACCAACTAGCTGACTAATTGCCTGCAACCTGGCTTTTGCTTTTCTTAGTAAGAAGAGGAAAGTCCCCACCCTTCCCACTTTCTCCCAGAGCCCACATATGTGTCCACATTCCTTACACTCTTGCTGGTGTCCTCTCCTTCAGCGTGGTTCTAGATCCAAATCTCCTTCATGTGGCTGGGATATTTATTTCATTATCTCCTTTCCCTAAAAGTTTAGCTCAGGGCCAGCCCTGGTGGCCTAATGGTTAAGCTTGGCATGCTCCACTTAGGCACCCCAGGTTCAGTTCCCAGGTGCGGACCTACACCACTTGTCTGTCAGTGGCCGTGGTGTGGTGGTGGCTCACATACAAAAAGAGGAAGATTGACAGTGGATGTTAGCTCAGGGCAAATCATCCTCAGCCAAAAATAAATAAGTGAATAAATGAATAAACAGATAAAGTTCAGCTCCAGTCTGAATACATATCCATGAGCTCTTCTGACTTAGCCAATAAATGCATATTAAGGGTCAACTGTGCTCTCGATGAAGACCAAGGGGTTGAAGAGACAGGGCCACAGTCAGTAGCCTGTGGATGCTGAATAGCATATAATCAAATATAGGAAGTGAGTGAAGTGCCAAGAAAGCAATACAGATGAGGCTAGATGAAAGGAGGGGCCCTCTGTGTGGCAGAGTGGTCTGGCACTTCCACTGGTCAGCATTATGAGCAGCTTCTCCCCCAGGTCAGCTTTAAAGAACAGCAAAGTCTCAGTGCATAGAATTCCTTTAACAACAAGCTCACCCGGCATCCTGAGTCTCTGGCTTTTGGGTGGACCCAAGGCTGGAGCTGAGCATGGAGAGTAGCCTTCATTGGTCCACAAGTCAGAGACAATAGCTTGGCTCCTTGTCTTCACGTCTTTTAAGGAGAAATGTTTGTGCCCTCCCACATGTCTTTCATAGAGCAGGATTCATGTGCCACTTTGTTTCCAACACTTACCCCCACCTTGGATTTCACTGCTGTCACTTTGTTAGTAAACCACTGCCATGTTTGCTGCATCAAAGCTGAGGAGGAAATGGGTTACAATGTAGAGGACAGCCTTGCAATTTCCAACAGGAGCTGTCTGAATGAACACATTGTTTCCTACTATTTCTCTGGAAAGATCACACATTATAATCACTATTTATGGTATACTGTGTAAAATGATCTTTGTTTATTTTCTACAATGGATATTGTGTCATTTAATTAATTTAGACTAAAGAAAAGCAATCAACATTCAGTAACAACATTCCCTTAGGGGATATAAATGAAAATTTTCCCATACCCTACACAGCAGTTAGAGAAAAGAAGTGCTGATATTTATTTATGAACATCCGTGCTCACAGTTGCAAGCAATAGAACTCTAGCTGATTTCAGCAGCAAGACATGTATGAAAAGTCCTTGAGTACTTTACAGATCACCATGAGGGCTGGAGAAATGCACTTAAGGCTAAGTAGCCAGAGACGACAGCCACAATCATGCCACGGAGCAGGCCTGATGAGAAAAACCATGGCTGCACCCAGCAAGCACAAGATGATGCCACTTAAGGCACAGCCACTTCAGCACCTGGAACCTGGTGGCCCTGCAACCACCAACCATCCTGGCCACGAGAGAAGGGATCCATATAGTGTCCCCTTCTCTGTACCTTTGGCTTCCGATTCTGTCCGGTATGCTTGGCTCTGACTCTTGGAGGCTGGTTCACAAGATCACACCCACTCAGCAAGGGACGTAGGGAAGCAACCATGTGGCAGTTTCCACTTTTGGCGGTGGAGTGGCCTCTACCTGACTCTGAAACTCAAAAGGCAGGAAGTCCCCGAGGGTATGGAGCACTTGGCAGAAAAAAACACAAACGTCCCCCAGTCAGTGCTGCCAGGAAAAGGACCTTTAATGCCCTCAATCGTAGCTACAGAGACATGTCAGGCCCTCCCCTTGAGCTGCAGAGAGAGCCCAGCCGCCTGGCTTTCCTTGGAAAAAGGGAGGAATCATCGTCAGTAGTGATGGATGCAGGAAGAGATTCTTTTTTTCCCCAAATACTGTACTCGAGCAAACTTAGCTGAATGACATCTGTTGCTCTCATGTTAGAATTCTTCATTTTGGGCTGATCTAGATCAGATTTTAAATTGGGTGGAATTTCCTATTTACGCTTTTGTCTTTATTTGCTAAGAACAGCATGTTCTTTTGATGGGCCCAGGAGACGAAGGAGTTGGATGTGCAGCCATGGTTTGAAAGAAAACTAAGAAAATATGATTTTTTTTAAAGATTTTATTTTTTTTTTCCTTTTTCTCCCCAAAGCCCCCCAGTACATAGTTGTATATTCTTTCTTGTGGGTCCTTCTAGTTGTGACATGTGGGACGCTGCCTCAGCGTGGTTTGATGAGCAGTGCCATGTCCACGCCCCAGATTCGAACCAACGAAACACTGGGCCGCCTGCAGCGGAGTGCGCGAACTAAACCACTCGGCCACGGGGCCAGCCCCGAAAATATGGTTCTTTTTAGAATATTTATTTGATCATTAGATCCCCCAAAACAATTGGTTTGGAACAAGAGTGGAAATAAAATAGAAATACAAGGCAAAGAGAAATCCTGACAGTGGGTAAATAGCCCACCAGGCATTTATAGAGCTCAAGTCCGAGATTCTAAGATAGGAGATAATCAAGTAAACAGCTGCCTCGTCTGTAATCGCATTGTAAAATCTCATTCTATCCCCACAATTTTTCCCCCAACTGTCTGATGCCTGCTGGGGTTGATATGACTTATTTATTAAGACAGATTGATTGGCCAAAGTTTTAATTTTAATCCCTGGGTTTATTTAAAAGAAAGCAATTTAGCGGTCCATGTTGTTAGGGATGTTTATGGAAGATGAGGCAAAGGGGCAGAGATAGCCAGGAGAAAAAAATCTCTGCAGTTTAGCATTCTCGTCCCTGTAGGATCCTTCCTTATATTATGGAAATTTCTGCAGACCTTAGGCCAGGAGTATTGAACAGATCTCACCTTCCACAGCTTCTCATTGACCTACAGCACAATATAGGGTTGTTTGAACATAAAAGAATCATTGACAACCTCTATATTACTCTAAGAAATTGTTTACCCATGTGATAAAGAAGCTTCTCAAACTTCCTTAATTAAAAGTATGTTACATCGATGACCCACCTTCCCGGCGCAGAAGCTGAAATCCACCAAGCCTGTTTCTTCCCTACCAATTAAATCCTCCCTGGGTTTGTTAGCATCTTCTATCCTATCAGCTCTGTGATAGCACAAGGACGATTTCTTCCCACGTCACGTGTTGACTGAATACAGAACACATTGCCCAGGTCCTGAACGTCTCTGGGCGGTGGAAGCTTTTGCCTTTGGGGTTATTAATTTATAATCACATTATCTGAGGGATTTGGTGAGGAAAGGGCTAAAGACATGTCTGCGTAATTTGTCTGTCCTGCCCTTTGCAGCCTACCAGGCGGGGTGCAGACTTATTTCAGTGAAGAATGCGGCCTCAGCTCCCCTCCCTCTATGAGCTGTATATGGGCTCGCAGGATTTCAACGCTTTTGCATCTGATAATATAAACGTATCGACGATGGAGAGGAACAAGAAAAGAAGCGGAACTAACCAGAAAGAGAGAGGAAGAGACCTGCTGCCTCTTCCTGGGGGCAGTAAGGACCGTTGTGTATGGATTAGGCCAGGTGGGGCATTCAGTCTGAACGCTCTGACGGCTGGGAATTTGCAAAGTTGCTTTAATTTGAAAACAATTTAAGAACAAAAGAAAGAGAGAGTAAGAAGGCAAGCAAGGAAGCAGCGTTCTGTGGATTGGCACTGTTTTGCTGGCTGCTGGTATCATCACGATGTTCCTCCCTTTAAAAGGACGTTCAAAATTCAGTCAACTGTAATTTTATGTAGCACTTCTTTCAAATTAGGAGAGATTTCTTTAAATAGGGGCAGCATGTAAGAAACTCAAACATAATTGGATTACTGAATCATTTAACTATTGTAAACCTTAGTTAACAAAGGTTTATTTTAGTTATGTAAGTAATACATCTTTTTCTTTCTTTTTTTTTTCATGAAGATTGGCACCTGAGCTAACATCTGTTGCCAATCTTGTTTTTTTCTTTTCTGCCTTCCTTCTTCTTCTCCCCAAAGTCCCCCAGTTCATATATTCTAGCTGTAGGTCCATCTAGTTGTGGCATGTGGGACGCCGCCTCAGCATGGCCTGATGAGCGGTGCCATGTCCGTGCCCAGGATCTGAACCAGTGAAACCATGGGCCGCAGAAGAGGAGTGTGAGCTTAACCACTCGGCCATGGGGCCGGCCCCTACACCTTTTTCTTGACTTAAAAAAAGTTTTATAACTGAATAGCTCTTTCGTACAGGACTGAATTGGCAAAATGAAAAGTGAACTGTTCGATTAGACAGCCAATCATCACCAAATACCTGAGTGTTTTCTCCAACCACGTAGATCTCACTGGTTCACTCAACATTTAGTGAGAGGACTCGTGTGTTCCACCGTGCTGGGTGGGTGGGCCTGCAGGAGGAGGGGCTCCCTGAGGGAGGATTTGCGTGGATGTGCGCTGTGGGGCTGCCCTAACGAAACACCGCAAACCGGGAGGCTGACAACAGAAATGTATTCTCTCACAGTCCCGGAGCTCGGAACTCGGAGCTCGCGGTGTCGGCCAGGCTGCTTCCTTTGTGGCGACTCTGAAGGAGAATCTTTTCTCCCAGTTGCTGGTGGATGCCCGCGGTCCCTGGTGTTCCTCGGCTTGTAACAGCAAAACTCCAGTCTCCGCCTGTGTCAGCGCGTGGCTCTCTCCTTGTGCATGTTGGTGTCCAAATTTCCCTTTTCTTCCAAGGACACTGGTCATTGGATTAGGGCTCACTCTGCTCCAGTATGATCTCTTCTTAACTTGATTACATCTGCAAAGACCCTATTTCCAAATGAGGGCTCATTCTGACGTACTGGAGGCTAGGACTTCAGCATACCTTTTTTGGTGGGGGGACACAGTTCGACCCGTAACACCATCTAAGAAGACCCTAGGCAGAAGTGAGGAGACCTTGGCTGAACAAGCCTGGAGTGGGCAGGGGCTGCAGGCGGCATGGTAAGTGACCTGTCCGAGACGACGCAGGGAAATGGAAGACGAGGGCAGGGCCGCCCAGAAGAAAGAGTTATCTTTAACCGTCTGCAGCAGGACGAAGCAACACCATACAGAAGCCAGTCAAGTCATGCAGTTCCTGCTCCTGCTCCTACAAGGAGTCAGAAACCGAGACCGCTAGACAGGATGAGGGGGTAACAGAGCAGTAGACCACGGCCCCTGTCCCACCACAGGCTTCGTCAACTTACAGTGAGAGCGAACTGCACGAGGAGAGAAGCTGGGGCCTGCAGGAGAGGGCAGAGTGCTCATTCGTAGCCGGGCTGGACACATTCATTATGGATCTGAGGCTTTTCGAGGACTAAGGTGCCCAGAGGGCCTCTCAGCCGAGGGCCACCAGGAAAGTCACGGCCCTGCCTGTTTCTTGTCTCACGAGTTGGCAGGCGGCAGGGAAAGAACTAGCCTGTGGAATGGGCAGGTGGGCAGTCATGAGGAAAGAACAAAGGTGCTTTCAGTTACACCCTACAAAGCCCAGCTTGTCCCACACAAGCCTTAAAGTGGAAGTGGGGCCCTGTTGTTTGCAGGCAGAGAGGATGTGAGATGTCCTGAGGTAGAGGTGTGCATACACCCTCCTATCCTCGCCAAGCTCTCTCGATTCCCAGACCCTGGAGAACATCTGGAAAGTTCACGGGACCACTGGGGATGGTCTCGGCAGGTAGTTGAGGTCTGAGAGCAACATGCTCAGCCCTGATGGTGGTGAGGTTACGCGGAGGTTTCTTGCATCCCAGGCTGTGGGGGGGCTCACCCTGAGCTGCAGAGGACTTGGCCAAGCCGAGGAAGAGAATGAGCTCCAAAGGGCAGGTCAGAGGTGGGGGTTCCATAGAGCTGATCTGCACATGCGCCCCTCTCCGCCTGAGGCAGGGATGAGAAATCCCCATGTTGACAGGTCAGCGACAGCAGGCCGCAAGTGGCATCAGCTGGGGACATCAGAACCGGAAGTAAGACTGGCATCGGAAGGGAGGCGGGCAGGAGGGACAATCCATACTGCAGCGACGGCCGAGGTGGCTGAGGAGGACTGAAGGGTAAGACGCCTTACTCCAAGTCAGGGCAGCGATCTGTAGTCACTCACTCACCCCCTGAGGAAAGGAGGGAGAATTCTGAGTTGGATCTATCACTGAGTCCAAGGAACTGAGTTATTTGATGATAAAATTTTTAGCTACACATGGAAACGTGGCTTCAAGAGCTCCACTGAACGGATTCATAGAAAGATAAAGAACCTTCTATTTAGGCCCATCTATGTCATGACTGTGTAATTTCACCTGCTGCTGAGAGTGGGTGGAGCAGAGCCCAGCAAGTGGCCACACCCAGTCAGTGTGGGAGGGATGCCGTTCCTCCAGGACGGCCTGGCTCAGCAAGAACACCTTTGTCCTACAGGAAAACGCTTTCACTAGCTACCAAAAACCCAAGCGTGGCATTAAAATGAGACTCATGTTTCTACACTAGCAAAATTAAGTGCACTATTTGCTCAAAAGCTGCAGGGAACCGCCATTTCTGAATTCCATCAGGTCAGTGGGGAGGGGGAGGCAATGAGGATCACAGGCTATTCTAAGCTTCCCTGGCATGCGTGTGGCTTGTGGCCATGGACATCTGCTGTAACCACCCCAGGAAACACCACACAGTTGCCAGATTTTCTGGCACTTGGCCCCCAACTTTATGCATAACACAGAAATGCAGCTAGCAAAATTCTGTAGGATTATAATTTATCGATGTAAACTCAGAGAGAAAGGGTCCCTGGAATTCCCTGGCCCTTGGTTCCCAGGTTTACCCTTTCCAATGGTTCACTTCACTGGTGTGAAAATACTCATATTTAGAATGCCAAAATTAGACACTATATCTAACAAGTATATCATGTGTGGTAGGTGCCAGGCACTATTCTAAGGGCTTTGTATAAAATAACCCCTCTAAACCTCACACTGACCCTATACAGTAGGTACAAGTAGGAAGAAGCCTGCCTAAGATCACATAGCTAGTGTATGGCAGCCCTGGGAATCATACAGGTGGTGTGACAAATATAATTGGAACACCGACCAGTCTTGGGTCAGCGTGATTTGCTGATATTCTGCTCTTCGTACGTTGTAGAGAGGGGAGCTGCAACGATTTCCCCGCTTCCTCCTTCCCTTTTCCTCAGGGAAGGCCTTCCTTACAGAAGCTGGGTGCTGTGTTTGTCCAGCAGCCTTCACTGACAGAGGTCCAGTCGGAGCTCTGGCACATCATTTATTTCCTGAAGGGATACCACAGAATACGAGGGAGGAGTTTAGCATCTATGCTCAGAAAAATACTCAACAGCTCTTCCAGAAAGTGCAGAAGAGAAATTAAAAATGATGGTGAGATGTTGCTCATTTTGCTCCCTGCCTTTAAAAAAGTCAGCATCTCAATGGATTTTTTTTTTCACAATTGGTTAATGATGTGTGCTTATTATTGGTGAGAGATGGAAGTGATGACTTAATTTTAAATCAGACAGTTAAGTTTACTACACATGCCAGGAAGGCTGGCTCTGGGTGAGATTGCAAAGAGTAGAGCTGGGCTCTGGGCTTGCCACCTCCCTTGCCATAGTGTCACGGGCTCTCAGAGCGTTTGAGCATGAAGAGACCTGAAATGGTCTGTCCAGTCTCCTCCTTTTACAAGTAAGAAAACTGAGGTCAGAGAAGGCATGTGATTTGCTCCAATTAGAAATACCTGTTATCTGGCCCCCCACTGCAGAGCTACACAAAACGTGCACGTGCACCACACACATGCACACACACAATCACAGAGACACGTCCACATGGCGACATACACACACATGCACACAGATACACACACACATGCACAGACAAGCAAGCACATATACAAGTGCCCTGTTCCTGTATGAAGTTGTATTTTTTGCCTAAATTCTTCATTAATAACTTGGTAGTTGATAGAAATTGATTACTCTTCCTTAAGAACATTTGTATTTTTTTTTCGCTTGAGGAAGGTTGTTGCTCAGTGAACATCATGTTCTTCTTCCTCCATTTTATATGTGGCGCCTGCCACAGCATGGCTTGACGAGTGGTGTGTAGGTCTGTGCCCAGGACCCAAACCTGCAAACCCCGGGGTTCCCAAGTGGAGTGCACCAACTTAACCATTATGCCACCGGGCCAGCCCCAAGAACATTTGTATTTTAATAAATGTCCCCAGGAAACAGAACCAAATTGAAAATTTGAAGTACAGAATTTTAAAGGTGCAATTTCAGAAAGAGCATCAGACACTGTGCTGCCCACTGCCCTTCCTGTTGCTCTTTTCGGGAGGGCTCCTGTCCTTAGGACCATCTAGCAAAGTAAATATTCTTGAAAAGATGTTAACATTTCTTCTCAGTCCAATCTGGTCCCAACCCACCATGCTAGGGTTCCAATTTCCCACAAGTATGGCTCATTTAAAAAGCATTTTAACAATAATCGGGAAATACAGAAGAATAACCTGTGTAGGTTATGGAGGAGTTGTTCCTCTGTCTCTACTTTGTCCTCTTTGAGCAGACAGACTGCCTCTGCACTGTGCTGTGGTTCCAGTTGGCCAGGTCAACTCGCAGCTCGGAGGAGCCCAGGCTGTCGCCAGGCTCTTCCTGCTCCCTTTGGGCTCGGAGCTTAGCTGGCGGTGGAGCCTGAGAACGGCCTTCTCAGTTTGAACACTGAACTACAACGTTCACTGGAACGAAAACTGCTCGCCTGCGTTGCTGCGTTCAATAGAAGTGGTTTGGCTGGCCCACGTATTGCAGCTCCCTTCACAGTGCAGTGATACTGTAATAGCTCACGTTGCACATTGAGGTCAAACTTGGCTATTGATCTATTTCAACATAAATACTGCAATTAATTAGAGATGGGCTTGGACTAAAATACCTGACATTTCTGGGTTCTTGAGAGTATCTTTGGGATAACCTCAGATAAGAGATAAATAGCCTAAGAAGGACATTTTCTACCCAAAGATATTCTCGACAAATGATTCCACGGGCTTGACCGGGACATGCTTCGTCAGTAGTCAGTGTGCTCTGCCAGCTTAGCATGGAAACCCACGCCCTTCACCCCAGAGAAGCTCAGGATGGCTGCAGGACAGGCTGGTGAGGCAAATGCTTGCTTCTTGAATTATAAATGCTGAAGTGCAGAAAGAAATACAGGAATATATTTTCCTTGGCTTTGAGCCTCCTGGAGTGGCTGTCACCTCCAAGTGATGGATGGTCACACAGGCAGGAAGATGGAGCTCCATATCACCCGGAGAGCTTCAGTCATCTTCCAATTATCTTAGTGGACACCGAGGGACTCATGGAGGCCCCTCAGGGCGTAAGTGGAGGGTGGGCCTGGGGTCCCCCAAACTCTCCCAGCACAAACAAGGGAGCACATGAGTGTGTGGCACAGTGGCACCCAGGGGCTTTTCACCAGACTAAGAGTCAGTTCCACTTTCTCACTGCAACCAGCAAGGCCCCACATGAGCTGGCCCCAATCTGTCTCTTCAACCTCATCTCAGTCCTCCACCCCGAGCTCTTACGGTCCGTCCACTGGCCTGTCCTTTATGTTCCTTGACTGTGACCAGCTTTCTCTTTCCTCAGGCTGTGCTGAGGTTGGGAAGGACTGTGGCATATTCTTTGCTCGAATGTTCTCACGGCTGGTTCCTCCTTGTCATCTTGGTCCCCAGGCCTCAGGTCACATGTCCTCCCTGGCCGCCTTCTCTGATGGAGTCCTCCCACCCCTCTCGTTTCCTGACTTTATTTTCCTCCTAGCACTTTATTGCTGAGCTTCTCTTGTTAATTTGTTTCTTATTTCTCATCTCCTTTCCCCTATTCGGGATGAAAACACAGAACTGGACTGTCTTTTCATCACTGTATTTGACACATTGTAGGTGCTCAATAAATATTTGGTGCTAATAAATATTTGTTGAATGAAGAAAGGAATGTTAGAGTTTGGAAGGGGTGCGGTGACATCAAGATGTCCTTCTCAAGCTTCCTTTCTCCTCATTACCTGTTTACCAGGCAGGACCAGCCTTCAAGTCCCCTGAGAACACGGCTGGTGGCACCGTTGATACGGCACTGGTGAGTCTAGCGTGGGACTGACAATTGGGATGGAACCGATGGCCTATCTTTCCAGAGTTTCCGGAGATGCAGGCCATCTTGGTGACGTTGGGCATCTCATTAAGCTCCCAACCCTGTCTGTCAGGCATCCAGAGACCAGAGGGACCCACATGGCCAGGCAAGGCCCCTGTGCTCTGGCTGCTCAGCTCAGTTATGTCTAAGGCTCGGTCCCAACCCTCGCTGAGGCCCGCCAGCCCGAGAGCTCCCTCTCGTGTGCTTGGACCTGCAGCAGCACCCAAACGTCTGGGCCTTGGGGCTCTCCCTTCCAGAGTGTTGGAGTCCAGGTCTCATTTCAGGTTAAATTGGTGTTCAAATGCTGCCTCTGTGCCATGTATTTGCTTTGTAATCTCAACCAAGTTATTTAACCTCACTAGACCTCAATTTTCTCTATTTGTAAAATGGGAATAATAGAATGAAGTTGTTGCGAGACTTAAGTGAGAAGACAGTGTAAATAAATAGTAGAATGATTATGTATCAAGTTCTATGCCTCCCTTTGCACTCTCTTGTTGTTCAGTTTTAGCTCAGATGTCGCCTCCTCCGTGAAGCCTTCCCTGACAGGGACTAAAATCCACCCCTGCTCATGCCTCTCTCCCAGCACCTGTTCTGGTTTCTCGGCGGCGCCGACCACCAGCAGACAGGATCTGGTTGGCTCAGCTGTTTGTAGTTGACGGTCTGTCTGCTCCACCAGGAGAACAGTCTCTGTCTGTCCGTTTGCTGCTGTATCCCGGTGTCTAGCACAGTGCCGGCTCGCAGAGGACACTCGGTGACTGTTTGCCGAGTACGTGACTGAACGTTCTGGCTGCTTCACGTATGTCACTTCAATTAATCCTGACAATTCAGCAGAATACTATTCCAATTATTTTAAAGATAGTGAAAATGAAATGAAATTACCTAAATAACTTAATAATCGATACTATTTTCTGAGTGCTTCACTCAGGTCAGACACTAAGCTAAGGGATTTTCAGTGATTCTCTCTTTATTAAGGAGGAGAGGCAAAAGGAGGAGGGAGGGCCCAGGAGGACGTTTAGGGCTGACCACCTCTACTCTGGGCTAGGGACAAATTGTAAATGAAAATTACTTCATAGGGTGAGGTGCAAGGTGTTTTGCACCCCAAAGGTTCTGAAATTCCACCTCCACCCACATGGCAATTATTTTAACTTCCACACCATTGGAAACGACATCCCTTGCAGCTCTATCAGGCTGCTGGGGACAGGGCTTTAACTACCGAATTCTTTCAGCTCTCAGGAAGTGCAGGGGTCAGGTGGTCCAGGCCTGGTCAGCAGCTCCGTGATGTCTCCATGTCCCAGTCTCCTTCCAGTTCTCTGCACTGTCCCCTCGGCACTGGCTCCTCCCACGCGCCTGCTGCTTTGCGGTTGCAAGTTGGTTGCTGCATCTCTAGGAGCCACATCCACAGCCTGGCAGCCTCGAACGGACGCTGGAAGAGTGAATCTTTTCATTACGACTTTTACCACCCAAGGCAAAAGAGGAAAGCAGCTATTGGGGAGGGAGCCACAAAAATGACAGCCAGTCATTCAGCTGACAAGATGACAAATCACTTGTTAATAAACATATCAGATAATCAGAGATCAAAATGTGTTAGGGAATATATTTAGTCTTTGGTGTTTCAAATTAGCAGACAATTTGCATTGAATCCCACAAAATACTTAGAGTTTTAAAATATGTTCCTGAATGACCTTGGGGTCAGACACTCTCAGATATTGGGAGGGATGGAGGGACGTTGTTAGCCGTTTTCTGAGAATTTGACTGACCTTCCCCAGGATTCAGACTTATCTGGTGCCATCTACAAAGGCCAGCGACCTGGATCCAGCTGCTATAGTGAAAACTTACCATGGAGAGCACACCCGGGTTGATTCCTCTCTACCCTAAAGGGGGCAGGGATGGGAACGAAAATCTGTTGAGTCGGCAGATGCTGTAATTGCCTCCCCAATGGCTATCTTTCTCCCTTCTTCCCAGCAACATAATTCCAGTTCATTCAGTTACTGAGTAAAGACAACTTAAGCTCACAGAGCCTAGGTATCCACCCGAGCTCCAAGGAACAAGTTATGGTCCATCTAAATCAGACCTGGTCAACCCATTACCACTGGACGGTAAATGATCTTTGGTGGCAGATGGTGTGGCCAGTTCCAGCCAATGAGAAGTAAGGGAAGTTTGCTGGTGGTGGTAGTGGCTGCGGGTGGGGTGTGCACAGTACCCCTCCCCAAAAGACAAAGACTGTTATGGGCAAGTCCTTTTTCTTCCAGCTCCGAAGGTCGATGTGTCACTGAGCTGTGCAGCCATCTTGGGAGACATCACTCCTGGCATTGTTTTCTCGGTGAACCAATTCTTATCGCTGGGTTTCTTGCAATGTGAGAAGAGGATGCCACTCTTGAAAACATTGGAGCTGTTGTTTTCTTCCTATTACTTGCAGCCATACGCAATTCTAACTCACACGCATACTCTACATCAGGCACTGAAATTGGTGATTTGCCTACCCAGTTCTACACTTTCTGGCTGTGTACTTGACTTTAGTTTCCAATTCTATAAAACAAAGCTAATAAAAGCACCTTCCTCATTGACTGTGGTGAGGATGAAATGAGCAAAGAGCTCATTGCTCATCCTGTCACATTGTAAGCTGTCAGAAAGTGGTAGCTATCATTATTATTCAAAGGCATTTGCTTTTAAAACATTTTGGGAACTGTATGAGGCTGCCTGGTGGAAAGAAAAAGGAGCAAGAGGGTCAGCAATGAAGCTGCTGGTGGCAAGAAGACGAGAGCACTGGACTAGGAAGCTGCATGAGATTGTAACAGCTACAAAGCCTGCCTGGGAAGGTCCTGGGAGGAAAAGAGGAGGAGAATGGCAGAGGCAAGGGAGAGAGGCACGTAGCATAGCATGGTGAGCATGTCAGATGGAGCTCCAAAATTGCAGACAAGCAAGAGGGCATGCTGTATAATGTGGCGGTGGATGGGAACAGGACCCGGAAGGAATGCGGCTGCTGCAGCAGGTAGAGAAAGGGATGAGTGGCTGAATGTTCCTGCTATACTTTTATTTCAAAGACTTCTGTATACGGCTGATAGAATGGAATATGTGCTTGAAAAATGCAAAAAAAAAAAACCTCCCCAAACGGGAAAGCCCCCCAGAAACAGAGAGAGAAAGGAAGCCAAGCCTGACGTGAGAGGAATGACACCATCTAGGTTGGGGGGAGGCCTCCTCGAGCCTTGGAATCATTCCTTGTCGGTTCTGCCAACAGTTAGGGGTAATTCTCCCTGATCAGAATTGCTCGGTTAGAAATTTCTACTCACCACCAGGTTCTCACCCAGAATACAGCGCAACATCGCAACCTTGGCAGCTTACCTGGAACCACAGAGAAGCACGTGTTTGTCTGAAAGAGGCCACAGGCAGGAGGGTCCAGCTGGTCATGCTGAGCCCTCTCCCTGTAGGGCTCTCAGCACATGCACCCAGCAGAACCCAGACGTGAATCAATAATGCTACCAAGCCAGGCAGTCAGAACCCACCCCATTCTGAGCTGTCTTGGGCACAAGGCATGATGGTATTTCTACTGGATGTACATAGCAATCGCATTTTACCTTAGAAATCCTCAGGGAAAGCCAGTTTCCTGGAGCCAAGAGTCGTATGTGTTTACACATTTTTGAGTCTTCCTCATGTGGTTAGTGACTGGAAGGACTCCCCTAATCGCCAAAATATTCCTTAGGCTATATGTGATGATCTGAAGATGTTAGTCTCTCCTTTTGTTCCTGAGGACTCTGGGAAAAAAACCTATGACTTTATGGGACAGTTGTAGGCCAGGAGTATTTCATTTGGCAGAAGTGAGTTCATCTTTTCTATATAATAAACAAGACGTGTGTGTGTGTGTGTGTGTGTGTGTGTGTGTGTGTGAGTGTGTGTGTGTGTGTGTGAGAGTGTGTGTGTGAGGGTGTGTGTGTGAGAGTGAGTGTGTGTGTGTGAGTGAGTGTGTGTGAGTGTGTGTGAGTGTGTGTGTGTGAGAGAATGTGTGTGTGTGTGAGTGAGTGTGTGTGTGTGAGTGTGTGTGTGCATATCTGTGTCCAGCCCTCCATCTTCTCTCACCTGGATCATTACTAGGATCTGTGGTCTCCATGACTCTGTTCTTCCCCCTCCCAATCCATTCTCCTCATTGCAGTCAGAATATGGATCCTAAAGTGTAAACCTGCCTCTTCCCCGTGTAGAGCCCTTTGAAGACTCGTCCGCAGGACAAAGTCCAAGCCGCGCAGGGCGTGTTTGTTGGATGACCTCCTCGCTGGTTTGCCTGGGCTAGTCCTGATTCATTCCTATTGTCCCAGTGTGTTTATTAACGGTGCCTCCTTCCACTCTCAAAGGTAGTTAGAGTTGGAAGACACAGTGGGAGATAAATTATGCGGACAGCCTATTTATAAGACCCCAAGCCCTGCAGTCTTAGCCCCACCCCAGCCTTCAGTTCCATGCTCCAGAGTACAAATATGCCACATTTCCCCTTGCCTAGGACATTTCGTAGATGCCTTTTTTTCTTGCCTAAATCATTGCCCTTTCCTCCAACCCTGTTCACTTGACTAATCCCCACTTATTCTGAGAAGCCTTCCCAGAATCCCCAGTTCTATCAGAGTTAGTTGGGCTTCCTTCGACCTCCCATCATGCCCTAAACTCTTCTTCCCTTGGTTTATCACACCGCCTTGAGACTGCCTGCTGCGGCACAGATTGTTTTCCCTCACGGTTATTCGGCTGCTTCTGCACATGGGCTCTGTATCCTTGCCTATTGACATGAACTTGCAGGGCCTCATGGAGGAGGACCCTTGCCTGCCCACTGATGGCAGATTTGGCCACGTGAGTTGCTGTGGTCAGTGGAGGGAATACAACGTGCACACGTGTCTGATGGACGCTTTTACGAGCCTTGGTGTGTCTGCAGCAGCCCAATTGCTTTGCCTTGGCCACAGGAACAGCATATCCCACGTACAATCTTCTCCTTCAGCCTGGCTCTCAGAATGAAAAGACATGTAGGCAAAGTCACAACCACATCGTATAACACAGATGCAAAACAGCTGTTGTGATTGTAAGCCTCCTGAGACTTGGGGGTCGTTACTGCAGGACAACCCAGTGAAGGCTGACGGCTGTGTAATCTCCTTTATTCCTTAGACAGTAAGCCACCCGAGGCCAGGAGCCTGTCTATCTAATCCACCTTGTATCGCCAGTTCCAGGAGCGGCTCTCAGCACTGGCCATTCCTCATTAAGTCTGTTCAATGACTGTGCGGGTGGGCACCTTTTGCTTTCCTGAATACTAGATTGCATACCAACTTTTCCAAAGTCCGCATTGGTTATATCGTTAGAAAACATTATGCTTTTCACGCAAAATTCCCCTTTTCTACTTGATTCGATTTTCACACAAGATTCTGTAAAATAACAAGATATCACCATTTTATAAATGAGAAAACTGATGCCAAAGACATTTTTACTTCTAAGATTACAGAGCTATTTAGAAGCAAAGAAGGAATGAAAGCTTTGACTTTCTGGTGCCAGTTCAGTGTTCCTTTCCAACCTGTCCTTGTCTCTAATCCCAGAGAAGACAGAAAGTAACTATTGCTCTTCACCCAAGCCTCCTTGGTGCCAGCTTTCATCTGCTCACCAGGACCACTCTGCCGGGAGAGGCGTTGAATCCATCCTCCCTTTCTTTGGGATTAAGGGGAGCAGTTAGCTAAAATGTCTTCTCTGTTTTAAAAAGGGACCATTTAAAGAAGAGAAAGGAAGAGAGAATCACCCAAATTTAGTTCCTGTCTGGTCTTTGTAGATTCCAGGAACAAATTCTGAGCTCCCACAGAGTGAATGAGGTCTTTTGTTCTCCACAAAGGTTGCGTTCAAGAGAAGTCTCCAGTCTGCCTCACCAATCCAAATTCTCTTGAAATTTCAATAAAAAGTGACTCATTTTTGGTGGTTTATTTAAGTCAAAGCTGATATTTAAGTGTCACATCTTCTTACAGCAACAAATATTTATTGATTGTCTCTATACACAAGGCATTGTGCTGGTGGGAATTGAGTTAATTTTAAGTGCTTCCTAATTGCCCTCTGGCTGGCTGAAGTTAAAATAATTCTTAATCAAAACCTTTGCATCTGTCTTTGCTGAGGACAATGTCAGGGCAATGCTTCTCTACTTGGCTGCACACTGGAATCACCTGGGGAGCTTTTAAAACCAGTGGTGCCTGAGTCCCACCTCCTGCGTTCTCATTTAATTGGTCTGGGATGTCGCCTGGACGTTGGGAGTTTTAAAAGTTCCCTAAGTGGATCATATGCACAGGCAAGTGTACAAAGCACTGTGTTCAGGAGTCCCGCCACAAAAGGACCAGTGATCAGAGCATCATTGGTTCAAATGATGTTGCATTCCCAAGATCCTCTTGACCCAATTCACCAGCTGGATTTGAGACAGAGTGGTGGGGTGCAAAGAGACCCCACAGAGGGTGGTCAAGAGATCTGGGCTCCAGATCCGGCTCTGCTGCTCACTAAAAACGTGACCTACTTGACTTGAGTGCTCTGGATCTCAGCTTTCTGGGATTTGAGAAAGAAAGAATTAGATAAGATCAGTATTTTCCAAACTTTTATCATTAACTACCATCTTTTAAGCCCCCTCTTCCCAAATGGATATAATGTTTTAAAAAACTTCATCTAGAGCCAGCCCTGATGGCCTAGTGGCTCAAGTTTGGCACACTCTGCTTCAGTGGCCTGGGTTTGGTTCCTGAGCACAGAACCACACCACTCGTCAGTCAGTAGCCATGCTGTGGTGGCGGCTCACACAGAAGAACTAGATGGACCTACAACGAGGATATACAACTATGTGCTGGGGCTCTGGGGAGGGGAAAACAAGACAGGAAGATTGGCAACAGACATTAGCTCAGGGCAGATCTTTGTCGGCAGCAAAAAAAAGAGAGAGAGGACTAGTTCTGCCATTGTGCCACACACCTTAACGTATGTCCTCAGCCTGGAAGTCTTAGTTAAAAAAAGAAAAGGGAAAAAAAATTCATCTCTCTAAGTCCATTTATTAAGTGTTAATTTCCTCTCCCCCAATTAAATAAATTGAAGATATTGGCAGAAGTTTAAAGAAGGGGTCTGGTGTTTAAACTCCATTATACACCGCTGTCCTTCTCCACATTTTGGCTGACCCTGGATAAATGCAAAGTACTGAGTTACGTGGGCATCAAATGGTACCCTTTATTCATCTTAGAAAACATGACTGGGATGCTCACCTCTCGCCTGGGAGCTGGGTGTGACTGGGCTGTCTTCCCTTTCCATCCCCCTCCCCACAGAAGCCTCTGCCAGTGACCATCACGGAAGCCTAAGAACAGCGGGACTGCTCTTACCTCTTGGGATAAGCTCAGGCAGCTCTGGGAGGAAGCACTTGACACTAGGTCTTGCGTCCAACAAGACAACATTCAACGCGCTAACCTGGCCAACAGAGAGAAGAAGCCCCGGGGACTGTCAGGTTCTAGCCAACCTCATCAAGCAGATTCCCCTCACTCTTTCTGTGGAGAAGGCTAAGCAAGAGGACAGAGGAGTGATGGAAGATGCCTCCACAGCCTGCCGCAGGAGAGCCGCCCCTAGCAGAAGGGCTTTCTTTGAAGACTGAGCAAGAATCTGGGAAGGAAAGAACAACTGGACTTCTGTGTTTATAACTACCCATCAGATCCTCTGATTAATGTAAACTTGTCAGTGTTATCATTGGGCAAATAATGTTTAAGCCTAAAGCAAAGAAAACTGGTGTGTTAGCCAGCCCCGAGGTCTTAAGAGGGATGACTGCTGATTTTGTTAGGCTTTTTAAAACAATGTAAATAGCTCATAGATCCCGTGACTAGCTTTGAAATGAGAGGATGGGAACTGATGGCTGGGACTGCTGAATTAGTTCTCAGATTCTTCTAACACAAAAAAAGAAAAATTTTATCACTTTAAAATATAAATAGAATGGAGGCATTTTAAAAAATTCATGTTGGTGAAGAAGTGGGATCAATATTAAAGAAAAATTATAGAATTTGTTTTAACCAATAAATATGCTTTAAAATGCTCAAAACCAACTGCGGTCATGGGAGGGAACATTTCAGGAACCAGAAGTGTGTGCTGTTTTAGACAGGGCACTCAGAGAATCCTTCATATGTGGAAAAAGCATTGTGTTTTCAGCTGAAACCCTTTTGTCTACTCATCTTAAGCCACTGGAGTAGATGTCAAACAAACCAAAAATACGCATTATGTAATATTTTTTGGTCCTATGTTAACTTTTGATTACTCAATGGCTAATTATTTCATTTGATGAACACCAGAGACTCCTGCTTCCCTCAAACCTTATCTGGCTGTTGTCTTTTAAGCACTGTGGGGCTTCACTATTTCACTTCTTTCTGAGAAGTGGTGGCATAAACCTGAAAAGAGACTGACTGCATCCACGTTGATACTCGTGGGCATCTCCATAGCAAGTGTGCCTGGCACACATGTGGTGGCGGCATGGGGTAGACTCTTCAATTTTCCAGCCATGCTTGACTTCTCACCCAAACTACCTTGTTCACACATGCAGGGGATCAGCCTTTCATTATCCGTGGCCAGGCCACCGTTGATTAGACCAAGGGTAGGCAGCTGATTAAAGGGGAGCCAAAACATTGGTCGAGTTAAACCAGATTTTTCTTTATAATTTGAACCAAGAGACACAGAGACAGTAATCAAAGAGTGGCATTTTCTAGATCTCAAAAGTCACATAGAATCAGGGCCAAAGTTGACTCCAGTCTAAGTCACAGCATGAGCTGAAGTCATGGGGAAGCAGAAACTATGAGTCCTGCAGAGGAAAGCAGTCATCAAGAGAATGGAGCAGAAATACAGAGAAAAGCAAAGATGAGAGACGATGTAGCCACATGAGTGAACAAATATTTAACAATCTACTATGTGCAAGAATATCAAAATGAATAAGAAAATACCTCATGCCTGGAGGAGGGTATAGTCTGAGGAGACGCATATATACTATTAGATATTATATTCATCAAATTCATTCCTCGAACTTTTGTTTAATTTCATTACGCATCTGTTAAGCGGTTTGTGGAAAGTTCTGTGAGAATGCAGAGCGCCACGTGGGTCATTCTGGCCGGGCACTGAAAGAAGCCTCACAGAGGCGAGAAGAAGCAGTGGAAATGTGTCTAGTGCATCATGCTTGCCGAGGGAGCCCCGTGGAGCACCAGTTCCACGAGGTGGAATCTTTGTGAGTGTAGATGGATGGATAGATGGATGGAAGGGCAGATGGACAAACCAATCCATGGGCAAATAAGTTTTGGAAATGCTGAATTAACAAAGTCCACAAATTTCTTTACTGTAGGCCGTCTCAGTAACATTCAAACATGAATTCTGAATCTTTAGGAGAAATTTATGTTATATTGCACTGCTCAAAATTATTGGTTTGCAAAATTCTATTTTCTTTTGAGCATTTTATGGGGACCAGTGTTTGGCAGGTATAGATGGAAAAAATGCATTTTGCTCATTTCTGGTTGTTTCTTGTCTTTGTTATCCAGATTAGTTAGAATATGATTATCATTATGCAGACATAACAACATTTTAATATCAAGACTACAGAGGGAAGACTTGCTTACAGAGTCCTACAAGGATCTATCCATAGTTCTTCAAAAACTTTGTTTTATTTTGACAAGAAATTGACCCAATCTCACGGAAATAAGATGTTTTCTCCAGATTTTTGGATCGTCTTCTTTCAGTAAGTTGCTGAAACTTTATCAAAATCACATTTCAAGGACAGCAGGCGGGGTGTGAGGTCCCACCCCCTGGGAGGCTCTGGGCCATGTCAGTGTGAGGGGTGTTGCAGCCTGGACTGCACACGCCGTCCCGCCCACCTTGTGGTCAGGTCGCCCTTAGCATTCTAGCGCTTTCCTGCGACCACATAACTGGCTCCAGGGTGCATCCTCAGTGATATTTGTGCAGTTCAGACGGGGGGAAGTTGTTGCCTCGGAGCCAATAGAAATTCAAAGTGCTGACTGTCTTATGTCTCAGCATGTTTAAATCCAGCTGCTTAATCTGAATCTTTAGTTTTTTGCACTGTTTTCCTTCTTGCTAGATTTGAGATGTGAAATGACCTCCTCAAAGGCCTTCTTTTGAGGGCTCATTCAAATTCTAGGAGGTCTTTCATTTTCTTGTTCCTTCATTAATTTGCTTGGTCCATCATAGTAAGAGGTTAAGGAAAACACGGAACTACTTCACACAGCATTTCACTCCTATCCGTTGCTACTGAATAGGTCGGATCAGCTGGGGGGGCCCATGACACCACTGGCACCATGCTTCTGTCTCTTGCCACATTTTGTGTCAGCTATTAAAGAGAACACTGTACACTTAGGAAAATCACTTGTGGCGGTTTTTTTTTTTTTTGCACATTGGACAGAAGGTTAAAAGGCAGCCCTGCAGAAGCCTCATCAGCTATTTGGTTCTGGTGAAATATTATCATTTTGACTTTACAGTTTGCAGATTTTTCATCAGACTAGCTATAGCTACTAGAGCAGTTTTCTTTTCCATTGTAAAATTACAGAACACTACCCCTTAGCACCTAAACAGCTTTTCTTCCCTATAAATTAGGAGTTCCTTCCCTTGCCGAGATCACTGATTTATTCTTCTTCCTCACATCCTGTTCTTGTTTTACAGCCTCCTCTTCTTGTTTCACAGATGCAAGTCTTGCCCTTATCTCGCTGGGGATATTGAATCTAATTAAAAACCTGTTCAGACTGCTTCAATAACTCTGTTTCCTTGCATGTGGGTTCTTTTGTTTATTTATTCTGGCTATTCTCTTTTTTCAAGACATCGACTCTCCTCAAATGCTGATGATTCTTGGTTGTATACTCATTTTTTTGCAATAGATCACTCCAGTGACCACCAGAATGAAAGCTTTGTATTCACAGCCATGTAACCTTGATATTTTTTCTTAGAGACTTTTCTAGTCTCTGGTCGGCCGACAGCCCCCATTTTGTTTGCGTGTCTAGGGGCATATCGTGTAGTGTGTGCCCAGTCTACCATCTTGTCCTTAAACCAAGAGTTAATTTCATGCATGCTCTTACTTCCCTGGGAAATATTACGTAAGGAATTGTAGAAAAAAAATTTTATTTAAGGCTTGCCGTCGAGGTTGTTAAATACTGTGGTCATCTTTCAGGTTCGGTTTCTGCTATGGCGTTCATTCACAGTTTCAAACAACACCCACTTATTGAAGGCCTGCCATGTGTTTTGGAATCATTCTTGGCTGGCTCCCACACTAACTAGGATGTGTGGCTTTGAGCTCATTAAGTCTAACGTTTCTCTTCAGTGAAACTGGCATGGTAATTCCCACCTTGTAGGTTAATGTAAGGATATGAGTTATGATGTATGCAAAACAACTAGCAGGGCCTGCCACACAGTAAATGCTCAGACAAAAAAAAAAAAAAAGAAAAAGGACTTTATTTATTTCTTGTGAGGAGAATTTGACCTGAGCTAACATCCATTGCCAATCCTCCTCTTTTTTCGCTTGAGGAAGATTAGCTCTGAGCCACCATCTGTGCCAGTCTTCCTCTGCTTTGTGTGTGGGACGCCTCCACAGCATGGCTGATCAGTGGAGCAGGTCCACACCTGGGATCCGAACGTGCAAACCCCGGGCCGCCAAAGTGTAGCACGTGGAACTTTAACCGCTCTGTCACAGGGCTGGCACCAGGATGTTACATTTTTTACTCACGTATTTACCAGTTTCAGTGCTGCTCATCCCATTTTGTGCAACTAGGTTTCCATCTGGTATAATTTTCCTTCTGCCTGAAGGACTTCCTTTAACATTTCTTATAGAGCTGGTATGCTGGTAATGAATTCTTTCAGCTTTTGTATGTTTGAAAAAAATCTTTATTTCACCTTCGTTTATGAAAGACATTGGTGGGTATAAGACTCTAGAATGATTTCTTTTTTCCTGTTAGTACTAATAGACGTCAATCCACTGTCTTCTTGCTTGCATTATATCCAATAAGAAGTTTGCTGTCATTCTTATCTTTGTTCCTTTGTACTGAACATGTCTTTTTTTCCTCTGGTTGCTTGTAACATTCTCTTTATCCTTATTTTAAAGCAATTTGATTATTACATGCCTTGGAGTAGTTTTCTTCAGGTTTTTTGGGTTTGAAGTTCAATTGAGCTTCTTGGATCTGCAGGTTAATAGGTTAAAATTTGGAAAATTTTTGACCATTATTTCTTCAAATATTTTTTATCCCTATCCCTCCTTCAGGGACACCAGTTACCTGTGTATCAGCCTCCTTGAAGCTGCTCCACTGCCCACTGAGGCCCTATTTATTTTGTTTAGTATTTCATTTTGAATAGTTTCTATGGCCATTGTCCCAAGTTGATTAATCCTTGCATTAGCAGGGTCTAGACTGCTGTTAATTCTATCCAGTGGCCTGTCCTATCAGACATTGTTTTAATTTCTAGAAGCTGAAATTGCACCTTTTTTACATCTTCCTGTACTTAACATGCTTATGCTTTCATCTATCTTTTTGAACATATGGACTTTAGTTATAATAATTGTTTTAAAATCTTTGTTTGCTAATTCTATCATCTGTGTCACATCTGAGTTTTTTCTATTGATTGTTTTTGTTCTTTTTTTTTTTTTAGGAAGATTAGCCCTGAGCTGACAGCTGCCAATCCTCCTCTTTTTGCTGAGGAAGACTGGCCCTGAGCTAACATCGTGCCCATCTTCCTCTACTTTATATGTGGGACGCTTGCCACAGCGTGGCATGCCAAGCCGCGCCACGTCCACACCCAGGATCCGAACCGGCGAACCCCGGGCCGCCGAAGCGGAACATGCACGCTTAACCCCTGCACCACTGGGCCAACCCCTGTTTTTGTCCTTATTATGAGTCCTATTTTCCTCTTCTTTGCATGCCTGGTAATGGCTAGTTGGATACCAAACATTGTGAAGTTGACCTTGCAGGGGCAAGATAGCTTATATTCCCCTAAACCTTCTTGCGCTTTTCTTTTCTGAGATGCAGTGGAGTTACTTGGAAGCAGTTTGATCCTTTCAAAGCTTGCCTTTAAGGTCTGTTAGGTGGGTTAGAACGGCCTTCAGTCTAGAGCTAATTTCCCCGCTCCTGAGGCAACACCGCTCTGAATGCCCCATGAATGACAATGTCTTTCCACTCGACCAGTGAGAACGTGAAGGTGTTCCCGGTCTCTTCCTTTCCGGTGGCTCTTTGCCTGCCTTGGGTGGGTTCCTCACTGTGTGCGTGATCGGTCCCCAGCTGAAGATTCTAGGGGAATTGTCCACAGCCTCCAGGGCTCCCTTTCAGTGCAGCTTGCTTCTCTTAGTGACCCTGCCCTGAAAGTTAGAGTTGCTTTGGCCTTCCCTAATTCTCACCCTGTCTCCTCAACTCAGAGAGGGACCCCAGGTTCTCCCTCCCTGCCCTGTGGCCTGGAAACTCTGCAGGCAGTGAGCTGGGGCAGTCATATGGCTCCCCTGGCTTGTTCCCCTTCTCTCAGGGATTGTTGGGCTGTGCAGCCTGTGCCCAATCTCTGAAAATCATTGTTTCACATATTTTGTTTGTTTCATTAGTTGTTTAAGGCAGTAGGGTAAACCTGGTCCCTATTATTCCAGCTTGGAAATCCATGTAAATGCTCAATAAATCACAATATTCATTTTTTGTTTTGAATTTTTGTTGTTTAAGATTTTTTTTTCTTTTTGAGGAAGATTAGCTCTGAGCTAACATCTGCTGCCAATCCTCCTCTTTTTGCTGCGGAAGACTGGCCCTGAGCTAACATCCATGCCCATCTTCCTCTACTTTATATGTGGGATGCCTGTCACAGCATGCTTGACAAGCGGTGTGTAAGTCCACACCTGGGATCCAAACCAGTGGACCCCAGGCTGTAGAAGCAGAACGTGCAAACTTAACCACTGCACTGCACCACCAGGCTGGCCCCTGTGTGTTTAAAATTTTTTTCCAGCATCATTAAAGGATAATTGGCAAATGCAAATTGTATATATTTAGTGTGTACAATGTGAGGTTTTGATATATGTATACATTGTGAAATGTTTACCACAATCAAGCTAATTAGTGTATCCATCACCTCACATAGTTACAATTATTTTTTGTAGTGAGAATGCTTGAGATTTACTCTCTTAGCAAATTTCAAGTATATAATAGCTTGTTAACTATGGTCACGATGCTGTATATTAGGTCTCCAGAACTTGTTCACCTTTGACAAATATATCCCCATTTCTTCCACCCCCTCCCCCCCAGCCCCTGGTAACACCATTCTGTTCTCTGTTTCTGTGTTTTACTTTTTTAGATTCCACATATAAGTGAGCTCACACAGCATCTGTCTTCCCGTGACTGACTCATTTCACACAGCGCAATGTCCTCCAGGTTCATCTGTGTTGTTGCAAATGGCAGGATTTCCTTTCTGTTTCAGGCTGAATAATATTCCATTATGTATGGAATATGGAATATAGATACATATATCACATTTCTTTGTCCATTTATCTGTCAATGAACACTTAGGTTGTTTGTATGTTTCGGCTACCGTGAATAATGCTACAGTGAACATGGGAGTGCAGATGCCTCTTAAAGATGCTGATTTCACTTCCTTTGGCTATAGAATCAGGAGTGGAATAGCTGGATCATATGATATTTTCTATTTTTAAATTTTTGAGGAACGTCTGTACTGTTTTTCATAGCGATGCACCAAATCATGGTTATTCTTATTTTTTACTCTATGTCCAAACACTGTGTTAGGCCCTATGGATCCAGAACAGTACATGATAAAACTGGATACTCTCTTATCTGCGTGTGCTCTTCGTCTTTATCCTTCTGCACCTCCCTACATTTTTGTATTCTGCTTGCTTTTTAAACCAGTAATCCTACCCAACATATTTTCCCACATTTCCTCATAGGCTTTGCAGCAATTATTTTTCATATTTGCATATTCTTCCATTGAGTGCATGGACCTAATTTACTTACTCACGCACTAAATTTTGAGTAATTAGGTTGTTTGCAATTTTCTTTGCTGAGATAAAACCAAAAGGTAATACTATATGCATGTGTGTGTTTGTGTGCATGTATGTGAGCGTGCATGTGTGTGTATATGAGCATGTATGTGTGCATGCATGTGAGCTTGTGTGTGTGTGTACTTGTGTGTTTGTGTATCTGAGTGTGTGTGTGTGTGTTGAGATTAGGTTCCTTTGCAGTTTTGCAACAAGGGTAAAAACCTTAATGATGTTATAAAGTCAGAGCTCCACTTGTTTGCTCTATAATTTTCCTCCTTTATTTCCTCCTTTCATTTTCTCCTTCTGTGTCTCTGTTTTTCATTCTCCTTTGTCTTCCTCCCTCCTCCTTCTTTCCTTCTTCCCAGTAAGCATTTATTGAACACCTTCTGTGTTCCAGCCACCGTGCTCGTGCGTAAGGTGTAATTGTGAACAACAGGCAGGATTCTTGCCTCAGTAGACCCTGTGATCAGGCCGGGGGCAGAGAGAAAATCCGATAAATGATAATATAGAATAAGTGCGGTGACAGGGGAAGTACATTTGAAGAACTCAGATAGCCTCAACCCATACAAGCTTCACACACCTCTCACGGGAGGGTAAGAGACGTGAGGAAGGAAGAGGCACTGGCAGCCTCTCAGAGGCAGCACCCGATGTGGGGCAGAAACAGGCAGGCAGTTTCCTGTCCGACAAGCCGGTCCTCAAGGCCAGGCCCCGCTACCTGCCTGCTGTATCAGCACGGGCAAGGTAACTTTTCTCAGCCTGACTTTTAACATCTAAAGAAGAGTCAGAATACATCCTAGGAGTCCTACGAGAGTTAGAGATACCGTAGGGAAAGTGCAAGGCACAGAGCAGGTGCTTAGAGCAGTAGCTATTATTGTTACTAGCTGTTGGATCTTGGGCAAGAAAACCTCCTGGCCTTCAGTTGACTTATCTGTAATATGGTTATTTGTAAGACCCCTTGCTAAAGTTCTACAAAGGCAATAAACTTGCACAAGTGCCTACCATTAGTCTCTCTGCTCCATTCCGGCGACACACGGAGAAGATATTCTAGAACCTCTTCTGAGCGAAGTGGTTCTCCTTCCTTATCCCTGGTCTGCCCTGAGCTGGGGCAGTACTGGGATAAAATGGAGGTCAAGTTCTTCCTTATCTGCAAACCTGGCAGTCACCCGGAAACCACCCTTTGGCCAGCTATCCCCCCAAAACTGCCTAGAAAACTCGGCATAAGCCTGGGAAAGGAAGTCAGGCTCCGATTTAAAGTGAATAAATCAAAGATTTATGACAAAAGAAAAAATTAAAACACCAAATAAATAAACAAAAAACTTCAGACATCAAGCATTTCTACTAATAGAAGATATAAAGGATATTTCAGATCATCTCCAATAAGAATAAAAAACAACTTAGATTTTTTATTTTCTGCATTCTAGAAGTAGCTATCTTTGAAATTTCATGAAATGAGAACTTCCATGCCCTTCTAAGCATAAGGTTCATCTCCTGTGAGATATTCTGGTGGCCAAGAAAGCAGAGAAACAGATAAGAACATTCCAAATCGTGTCAGGGGCACCTTTGACTTGGAGCCCTCCCTGCCTGGCTGATAAACACTGGGGGAAAGTTCTTCTCTATCGTTTATTTCTTGCAAGCATATTTTTTATTTCCCAAATCCTCTGCTCTATGTTTTGCAAATTCCAGGTGCTTTGCCTGAGTTATTAAAACATAGACCCTGGGAGACCTTTCTGAATCACTGAGTCCAGCCCCATTACCTTAAAGACGAGGAAGCTGAAGCCCAGATTTAATAACAACAGCAATAATAATACTCAGTACATGTTGACAGAAAGATGACTGCTATTCTCTGCTCAGGCTTTCCCTATGCTGAGGAACCATTGGTCACACTCAGTGGTCCGATTTGTGAGTTATTGGATTTGCGCTGCAGTTAGGAGCCAAAGAGGTCACTTTCCAGCACTTTGTGTCAATCTCAAGTGCAGGCCCAACACCACATATTGCTAATTGCTCTTTAACCCTTTTAAAAGGTAGGTTTACAAACTCTTTTAAAAACTTGTCTTAGATAACATTGTAAAAATAAGACAAACCCATGGTGTCTCCTGATTGATGCCCTCAGATGGACGTAATTCTATGCTATGCCATAGAATTCCTGCCCCAAATGCATAACCTGAATCTAATCATGAAGAAACATCAGATAAACCCAAATTGAGGAATAATATATGAAACAACTGACCTGTAGTTTTCAAAAATTCCAATGTCATAAAAGACAAAATATTAAAAGGCTGAGGAATTGTTCCAAATTAAAAGACTAAAGAGACATGGTAACTAAGTAATCCATGATTCATGATTAGATCTTGGGCTGAACAATACTATAAAGGACATTATTGGGACAATTGATGAAATTTTAATGTAAGCTAAGATTACATAATAGTATTGTATCAATGTTAAATGTCTTAAATTTATTAATCATACTATGATGATGGAAAAGAATATTCTTCGGAGGTAATACCTGTTGAAGTATTTAGGGACAAAAGGGCTTGGGGTACACAACTTACTCTCAAATGGTGAAGCAAAGCAATTCTGCGTGTGTGTGCGTGTGCGCGCGCATATATGCATATAGAGGGAAGGAGGGTGGATTGTGTGGGGAGATGAAAAGACACGTGTACACCTGGAAACCACTGACTTGCGTCTTGACACATCAGCAAGAGAAGGCATTACGGGGAGGTAGCACAAGAGTGAAGTTGCTCCTCATGCCTTAGATGGATGACTGGGTAGTGGCTGATTTGCAAATGGACCCTCTCCTCTAATTTTATGTCACTAATATTTCAAATTACCTGCTAGAATATCTATGAACCAAACAGACAAAATGGCCTGTTTGTTGAATTCCCCTTTTTTTTAAAGGGTCAGATCAATTGATGCTCTCAGTACCATGTGTCATGTGCCAGGCACATACCCACCCATAAAAGTGTCCTAAGGCACTAATTATCACAGCAAAGGAGAGTAGCGACAGCAGCTCCTGCTAATTGTCAAATTCCCCTCTCTGCACACTTCCACAGACCCAGCCGGTGCTTAAGAAACACGAATTGGCGATGGAAGTTGCTATTCTTCCTTGCAGGCAACAGCAGTGATTAAGTGGGATGACACCCCTCCGCCTGCCCAGGCACGAACACTCTAGAAGCCCTTGGATTCCCAGCCATCGGCGGCTGCCCCGCAATAGCGATCAGCAATTCTGTTTGATTTAGGAAGTGCTAATCAATAATGAGTTCCACTTCGGGAACTGCACCGGCTTGATCATTTTGCATCTGGCACCCAGGACTGACACAGCCCAGCTGGAAGGGAGGAGACAGGCTGGGAGGGAGGGAGGAGAAATGTGGAGGGGAACAGGAGAAACACGTCCATGAAAAACCCAGTAAACCTCTTTCTTGAGTTAAAAATCGTTTCAACTTTCAAAGACAAAATCTCACCCCCCAGGGAAAGACATGACATAGATGCAAAGGCAAGTGCAGATCAACGAAAGGCCAGCTCGACGTTCTGTGGTTATCCGTCATTGTCAAGAATTCTTTACACATCATAACGATTCTAAGCGCCCTGCCGGGTTGTCTCAGACACTATTTCTATATCTTACAGGATTTTTTTTCTTTTCTCCAATAAATAGCAGTTTACAACACAAGGTTTGACTGTAATTTTCATCAAACTGCAACTCGTGCAGGTTTGTGAGAGAGGCATTATTACTTAAATCCAGCTGTAATGCTCTTTTCTTTCAAGGGCCATTCCTCTTATACATTCTGTCAGCTAAGGGTGGCAGGATAGCAATTAGCCTGCAAGTCTATCCACTTAAATTAAAAATAAAATGCAGGGGGAATGCATGCAGGCTGTGTTCAAACTCCCTTCTGGTGGATTGAGGGTGTGTCCGGCCCCCACCCAACCATTCCCAAACACAGGATCCCAGGAGGCTGGACTTTGGGGTTTGGTGGTGGAGGGGAAGAGGCAGAATGCAGACCCAGCCTATGGGCTGCAGCTATGAGCCATCCACATGGAGGCAGATCTGCAGTTGAATGCCAGGCTGACACACCAGGCGGCTGTCCATGAAGAAACTAAGCGCCGGCCGAGACACCTGGACTGGGTGAGGCAAAGGATGGAAAATTGAGAGCTGGAGACCTGAGCAAGAAGGTTCTGAACAAAAGGCCAAAGGTAGAGCCTGGTCTAGTTTCCTGAGCCTCTGAGACCCCCAGGGCCATAGCCTCATATCACCAATGCCTCTGACCACCACTGAGAGGAAAGAGGCAGAAAGTGAGGGAGGGAGAGCTTTGAAGGGCCCTGGGGAAGCTAGGATTCTGAGGCAGGGAAAATACCGAACTGAGCTTTCTTGGCTGCTTCAATGCTGATATTTGGGAGCTAGCTCATTTCTTGTCGTGAAAATGAAAATGGACCCATTTATATAGTGAGGACTCTTGGCAATTTTCTTAGGTTTTGGTCAAAATGGCTTTGTTTTCTTGTTTTTTTGCTCAAAAGTGATCACTTTTCTGAATGAAAAGAAGACACGAACACATAGAAACAACACAGCTCTCACTGAAGACCCATCAGATTGGCAGTGGAGCTCTCACCCCTGCTCAGGGAACAGAATGAGCTCCTCACGGGGAGGGCACGTTGGCAGTTCCCATTACCGCTAGTTCGTGGACTTTCACCAGTTTATTCAGCAGTCTAGTCTCACTGGGTTATAAACATGATGAGACTGCACTCCACCCAACCAACGCCCCCTGTTGAGCCTGCCTGCCAGCTGAGGAACAGACTCCCTTAATAGCCTGTGGCCCAGTTTCTACAGCTTTTGGCCACTTTTACTTATTAAGACAGTCTCATTGATGTGTTAAAAACTCAGTTCTGCTGTTTTAAAGTTTCGATCTCTTATCTGAGCCAAAGCTCTTTTCCTCCTCTGTTTCAGCAGAAGCTCCTGTTAGGGAGGTGGGGTCACGGAGACTCAGACACCACCTTCCCCCTCTCTTCTTCCTCCTCTTGAGGTGGGTGGGAAGAGGAAAAGGAAGACAGTGACGTTCTTTCCCATGTCATTGGGCGAGGGTGCAGTCTTCTCTCTGCAGACTTCTCCCTGTGGTTTCCGCTCCTTCTCTGGCCCGCACTGATGGGCTGTTGATCTCCTCTTTCACAGAGCAAGATCCAAACTCTGGGCTCTCATAGGGCACACGTGTGGATTCCCTGAAGGGCTCCATGGGGCCCCGTGTCCTGAGTAGTTGCCTGAGGTGAGATTTAATCTGCCTGAACTTCTTCCACCCTGCCTCAGTGCCTCCACAGAACATGACCTTCTGCCAGAGGATGGCACTTTTGTGGAAGTACCACCGAGATGGCACAAGCACTACTACCCTCTACGATGTCCCTTCAATCCATGTGACCAACAGTGGTATATTTGTCATGCCACATGCTGGGAATGCCGGATGCCTCTTTCTCTATACCCTGGCAGCATTAGGTACTCTCTGAATCCAAGCTCTCACCCAATTTCTGTAAGAGAAGACCACCAGACTCTGACTTAGTTTATGTATGGAAAGGAAGGAGAACAATTCTGATAGATGCCCAGAAAACCTTTATCATTGATTGTCTTTGTTCTTCTTTCCTTGGCTTTCATGGTGGATATTGCGGAAGTGTGAAGAGAGAGAATATCCTTTTTTTGCGAAGTTGGCATTCTCCAAAAGACCCACCCCCTTGTTCCTATTCCCCCCTTAGGTTGGCTGGGGTGGGGATGGTTGAAGAAAAGACCTGTTCTCAGCATTGGTGCCCCTCAATATGCCTTCCTGGGAGGTCGCTGGTCACAACTGCTATGATATCACGGTGGTTATATGGAATGTGAGCACTTAACATCTTTTGTCCTCAGCTGTAGGCCTTACCCACAATTCTGATACAACAGGAAAAATAAAACAGAACATATGTGTAGCAGACCACCCATCAATTCTACTCCTAAGTTTGTATCCTAGACAAGTTCTCACAGATGTGCGTGAAGAGACAGCTACAAGAATATTTCTAGCAGTATTGTTTATAATAGTGACAAATCGAAAACAATCTAAATTGCACAATAATGGAATGGGTAAATAAAATGTGGAAACTGGTTGGGTGTTCAGCCCGGTGTGCACAGGCACACTTAGGTATGCACAGGTGCCCAGAGGTGCTGCTGTTTATCAAGAGCACCCATGTGTGTTGGTTGGTGACGCAGCCATTCCACTTGTTAAATATTGTGAATATCATTCCCTGATCATTTGATTGAATACAATCATTGCAATGAAAATGAATGAACTAGGTAAGCATGGAGCAGCACGGATAGATCGTAAATGTGGGCTCAAGGGAAAAATACACAAAGAAAAACGATGCCTTTTATATACAATTTTGAAAGCACACAGAAGAATGCTATTTATTGTATATATGGTATAAAACATGGATAGGAAATGGAACACCAAATTCATGATGGTGGTAGTCTCTGGGGAGGGAGGGAAGCTGGACTGGGGAAGAGTAGAGAGGAGGCAGCATCTTTATCAGTTATCTTCTATTTCTTATCTTAAAAAAGATCTGGATGCCAGAAGTAAGAACAACAAAAGAAAAATAGATAAAGTAGACTTCATCAAAATTAAAAACTCTTGTGCTTTAAAGAATATTATCAAGAAAGTGGAAAAAACATCCCTAGAGAATGAGAGAAAATACTTGGAAAGCATGTATCTAATAAAGGTTTGACGTCCATAATATACAAAGAACTTCCACAACTCAACAATAAATAGACAAACAACTCAACTTTAAACAGGCAAAGAACTTGAATAAACATTTCTCCAAAGAAGATATGCAAATGACCAATAGACACAGGAAAAGATGCTCAACATCACCAGTCATTAGAGAAATGCAAACAAAGACCACAATGAGATACTTCACTTCACACTACTGTTTTTTAAAAAAAGGAAAATGACAAGTGTTGGCAACGATGTGGAGAAATTGGCACTCCCATACATTGCTCACGGGAATGTAAAATGGTATATCTACTATGGCAAATGGTTTGGGCAGTTCCTCAAAAAGCTATACATAGACTTCACCGTGTAACCCAACAATTCCATTCCTAGTTATACACTGAAAAGAACTGAAAGCAGGGATTTGAGGAGATAACTATATGTCAATGTTTGTTACAGCATTGCTCACAACAGCAGAAGATAGAAACACCCTAAGAGTCCAGCAACAGATGAATGGATCAAAAAAATAGGGTATATACATAGGTGGAAATATTGTTTAGCCATTAAAAGGAATGAAGTTCCTATACATGCTACAACATGGATGAACCTTGGAAACATTTTCCTAAGTGAAATAAACCAGACACAAAAAGAACAAACATTATATAATTCACTTATATGAAACGTCCAGACTAGGCAAATTCATGGAGACAGGAAGTAGATTAGAAGTGACCAGGGTCTGGGGACCTGGGAAATGAGAGTTCTCGTTCAATGCGTACGGAGTTTCTTTTCAGGGCAATGAAAGAGTTTTGGATATAGATAGCGGTGACAATTGTACAACAGTGTGAATGTCATTAATGCCACTGAATTGTACACTTAAAAATGGTTAAGGGGGGCTGGCCCCATGGCTGAGTGGTTAAGTTCGCACATTCCGCTGCAGGTGGCCCAGGGTTTCACTGGTTTGAATCCTGGGTGAGGACATGGCACCACTCATCAAGCCACGCTGAGGCGGCGTCCCACATGCCACAACTAGAAGGACCCACAACTAAGAATACACAACTATGTACCTGGGGGCTTTGGGGAGAAAAAGGAAAAAAATAAAATCTTAAAAAAAATAGTTAAAATGGCAAATTTTATGTTACATATTTTACCACAATTTAAAAAAATTAATAACATAATGTACCAAGTACAATTGAATTGTACACTTTAAATGAGTGAATTATATGGTATGTGAACTATAGCCCAGTAAAAGTTTTGAAGAAAGACCTGAAGGAAATATGGCAAAATGTTTATTAATCCTTGGAAATGGGTATAAGAAGTGTTTGTTTTTGTGTTCTCTGTACTTGTCTAAATGTTCAAAAACATTTTTCTAAATCAAAAAACAGAGGACAAGAAGCGCATGGGGGGAGAATGATATCAGAAAGAGAATGTAAATAAACATTCAAGATGAGGGAACTCCAACAGCAGTGTTTTCCCCTTGCTGCACTGGAAATGCATGTGCGTCTTTAAGCAAACCGTTTGCTCACGCAATGTTTATCTCGAAACGGTAAGGGAAGAAAATATTGACCAAGAAAGGCTGTATTTCTCCTTGGCTTTTTCCTTGGACTGGAAAGGCGCTAAGCAGCTAGGGTCTGTTTTCTGGAGCTCCTTGTCTGACAAGGTTTGCTATGACGGGAGTGGGAGTCCTTCTCAGCTGGCAGGAGAGGGGAAAGTGGGTCCGAAGCACCTGGAAGGTGCTGCTGCAGTCACACGTTCACTGCCCCCTCCTGCCGGGATTCCGAGGTGCCCCACAAATGCTCTTCCTGGGAACTCTGACATCACCATTCCCACCTCTGCCCCATGGAGTGTCCCTGATCTAGAGCGACACTTCAGTGACCCTCAGCTCAGAATGCCAAAGACTGGTCCACAGACTGCTGGAGAAAAGGACAGTCTGCCTGCCCTCCTGCTGGGGAACATGGGGGAGCACGAGGAAATGGTGCCACAGGGGAAGCTATCTGAAAAGAGAGACCATCTGGTCCAGTGCGCAGTGGCAGGGAGTCATGGGGCACCTAAGGATGAGCTGGGTCTGGGGACTAGAAGATGAAAGCCCCATCCCTCCAGGGTTCTGGGGGGACCTTCAGGAAGCTCCTTTCCTGGAACCTCAGATTCTCCAAGCAAGTGCCATTCTGTTCCAAGACTTTCTCTTTTGGTAACTTGCCTGTCTCCTAAAGTGACTGAAACTTAGGGACCTAAAAGAAGTAACTTGCTGATACAACCTGATTATAATACACTAGTTTGAAGCTAGTTGTCATGCTTGACAAGTTAGTTATCTTTTGAAGGACTGGGATTCATTTTGGCCTAAGAATCCTGGTTCCCTCTGAGCCTCGCTAGCGGGAAAGGAAGGACCTGGTATTCTGGGAGGTCATGAAGCTGCAGGCAGGGCTCCACCTCACCTGCCCTCCTACATCATGCCTGTCCCCCTGCCCAGGTGGAGAGAAAGCACACCTGCAAGAGTGGTTTGGTGCCAGGTCGCCCTCTTCTGTCTCCACTGGCCCTGAAGTCTGCATGTGCTTTCCTCATGCCCTGTGGGTCTGAGCTCGTGGCACTATGTACGGTCCACTCATTTAGAGCAAAAACAGCTGCCTGTAGCAACACCTCCAGAAACCAGAAACTTAGTCCTATTTGTCAAGATCAAATGCTCTGAATTTAATCAAATTTGGAAAAGTGAATGATAATATCAAAAAGGTCCACACTAAGTTTATTATTTTATGTATAGCTGCTTCTAAATAAACTAATATCATGCACAAGTTCAGAGGCCTTAATTGCACATTAACTGTCTACCATATGCCGTAGGAACAAGAACTAAATCTTTTGGGAGAGGCAGTATACACTGAAAACAAAAAATCTGACATCTATATAGGAGTAGTTTTCCCCAGGTCTGCTATTTGTTGTAGGAACTCAATGGGTATCTGGATTAATGACAGTAACAAACATCTTTATAGACCTTATCAAAGATGGAATTCAATTAGGCTGGCTGGCATGTTTCAAATATTTAACCGATTCATGCATAATTTCACTTCACTGTGCTGACATCAGGGACAATCTATGATATGCCAGGAATCGCCTGCACTACGTGGGGTCTGTTATTTCAAGAACTGAAACCAGCTCAGTGTGTTACAGCATGGTCTCCCACCCATGGACATGAGGCTACAACATTTATCCCCGCAGAGTTTCGACTAAAGGAGAAGAAATCAAGTTTGCGAAGTCACGTGTGCTGTGATCTGGCAAGTGTGGGAAAAGCATGAGGGCCCTGGCATCGGGCCTGGGTTTGAACCCACCCCCATCTCATCGTTACTAATGAGATGATCACGGGCAAGTGTCTTGTATGAAGTAGAGGTACTCTCATGGCACCCACGTGCATTCGCTTCCTAGGGCTGCTGTAACAAAGCACCACAAACTGGGGGGCGTAAAACAGCAGAAGCGTAGTCTCCCACCGTTCAGGAAGCCAAGTGTCCAAAATCAAGGTGTAGGCAGAGCTGGCGCCTTCCCGAGGCTCTGAGGTAGACAGTTCCATGCCTCTGTCCCAGCTTTTCGCGGTTGCTGGTAATCTCTGGCGTTCCTGGGCTTGTAGCCACGGCTTCCGCTCTCTGCCTCTGTCATCCCAGGACCTTCTTCCCTGTGTGTGTCTTTGGTGTCTCTGTATCCAATCTCCCTCTCTTTGTTCTTATAAGGACACCGGTCATTGGATTTAGGGCCCACCCTAATCCGGTATGGCCCCATCTTTACTTGATTACATCTGCAAAGAGCCTATTGCCAAATTAGGTCATATTCACAGGGACAGGGGGGTTAGGACTTGAACATATCTTTTGGGCGGGGGTTGGGGGGTGGGGATGCAATTTAACCCACTACACCATGCTATAGACTTGTAATTAGCATTTTATTTGATGATTTAGGGAAGCATTTAACACAGTGCCTGGCTTATAATAAGTATTCAATAAATGCTACTTCCCTTCCCCTAATAATACGATGTTTTTTAAAAAGTGCTTCTTTGATCTGTTCAGTAATCAGCATAGCCAGCAGATTGTGTTTCCAAATCACAGCCATAAAACCATTATTTGAGTGGAAATCTATGGATTTCCAAAGTATTTTTTCATCTTATTTAAGGACGTAATGGGACCACTACACTAAGATTTAAAGAAATATCTCAGACTCAGCTATTCCTTCTAGTGGAAGTGAAATTGCTTTCAACCTGAAAACACAATGTGCTACAAGTGTTTATCACACAACCATCTGTGTGGTGGAACAAATCTGGCCTTTCATGTCTGCCTACTTATTGGTAAATATTGAATGGCAGTTAGTCAATGAGACCAATGGTGCCTTAATAATAGTCACAAAAACCTACTGAGGAGAAACCACAGAAAAAGTAGACTTTTAGATGTTCAGAAAGGGTTAAGAGATATAGCAGAAGTTTAAAAATGTAATAATCACACTTGATATTGGAAAAATATAGGCATCTTTTCTTAAAATTTCAATTGGATTAATTCAAAACCTTACCCAGAATGAGAATAGAGCAATATGCCAGATTCTTTTGCTAAATCCTTCATTGTCAAAGTCTTGAATTATTGCAAAGACCTCAAGATTTCAGAATAATTATGATATAGAGCAGTAACTTTCTATCACCGCACAAAATGTACAGAGCTATAAATCTTATTATAATATAACAGAGACTTCCAGAAATGCTTAAAATTCTTTTAAATACCAACTCAGCTAGTTGGTAAAATGTAGCATCTGCAATTTACTGACAGAAAAACTAAGGTGAATGACCTCACTCTAATCACGCAGAGGGCAGTGGATTTGCTTAGCTAATTACACTACAACAACTGAGCCGGTCTACAATCGTGTCAGTAATATTTATTTTTAATGAAATACACCAAAAGTTTGCAAACATCTTGTCTGCCTTATAAGTGTTTCCCCCAGGACTATTTAAAGATCAAAGAAGAAAATTTCAAACATGCGATCTGGAAAAAAAAAAAAAAAGGAAGCAAATAAACAACAAAAAGACTGCTCTCTCTTACAGTAGGCAAACTAGCAGCAAATACACTCTTATTCCACACTCTCCAACTCCTTCCTTCCTCCATCAGTCCAGTTATTCAAGGCACACCTTGAAATTATGGGCCTGGGAGAGTCCACCTGCCCCTTCCACCATTCTCCAGGCTCACGAGCTACCTCCATTTAACACAACCATTTATAAAGTTTCCAAACTAACCAATCCCTTTGCATTCTGATCTTCACCCTGTTCCTTCGCTGTCCAGCACCAGGTAGACACACAATCAATACCACTTATCAATCCTGGTGACTCCTGACTCTTCCTGTTTGTCCTTTTCTCTTGCTGGGGACACCGCTCCAGGATACAGTCCATCCAGGGGAAATTTATTCGGCCTCTCTCCTTGCCCCGCTCTTGACAAAGACCAGCTAAAATCAATTTAAGAATAGTGGTGAGTTTACCAGGCATTCTAAGACAAGGACTTCCTGAGAGCCGACCTGTTGAAAAATTTTGGAGTATAGGAAATATAGCCAACACGAGAAGTTGGTCCGCGTCATGGTTTACCCTGATGCTCCCGTCCTTGTCTTTAAGGGTTGAATGCAATGGCAGAAAGGAAATTCTGCAGAAAAAAGGCCCATGTGGGCTTTTTGAAGGCACTGGTCCGTGACTCTGCCTGGTACACACTGCTCTGGGATTTCAGTTCATAAGGACAACATCAACAACGACAGAACAGAAGGAGAAAAGAACAGACCAAATCCACCACCACAAAAAAAATGTGGCATGCACAGAGGCATCACCTGACTTTGTACAGGCAGGAAAAATGAGTCTCTTCTAGACAAGAGTAGAAATCCCAAACAGCAGGACAGCTCATCTGAGGCCAGCTGTTCGGCAACTCGTTGGGAAGGGACTGGCCTTGATCAGCTGCCCCAGCTGTGACTGGAAACTTCTCTCCCTTGAATGTACGGCGTAGAACAATTCCAGCAGATACAGCCTTTCGGGTACCATACCCTCAAATCGGAGCTGACAACAAGGTCCTGACAAAGCTGAACCCCAAGACATCAGAAAACCTATGAGGATTTAAAGAACAGTATCAGGGGCCAGCCTGGTGGCACAGCAGTTAAGTTCGCATGTTCTGCTTTGGTGGCCCAGGGTTCGCCAGTTTGGATCACAGGTGTGGACCTATGCACCACTTGTCAAGTCACGCTGTGGCAGGCATCCCACATAGAAAGTAGGGGAAGATGGGCATGAATGTTAGCTCAGAACCAGTCTTCCTCAGCAAAAAGAAGAGGATTGGCAGCAGATGTTAGCTCAGAACTAATCTTCCTCAAAAAATAAATCAAAAAAAAAAAAAACAACCCAGTATCAGAAGATGTTGCAGTCAAACTCCTGGTCAGAGAGAGTTGGTGTGAAGAGTCAGTCTTAGGACCCTGGCCATGGGCTTGTGGACACCCCAGATGGAAGGACACTTCCTAACCCCCTTGGTGGGAGCGCACTCTTGCCCTTTCCCACTCCATCCCAAACTTACTTGACTGAGTTGAAAGGGAATGAAGTGATATATGAAAATGGAGGAGACACGGGAATGAGAATGAGGTTGAGGAGGGAACCCCATCCCCGTCTCCATCTGCACAGTAAGGAGGGTGCACACAACATCTAAGATTCTGTTCCCCGTTGAGAATGGTGGCAGAGAAAGACAAGTGCTAGGAAATTAAAGATTCCTCTCAGTATATTCCTTCACAAAAGCCCTACTCGTCAGGAATCCAGCAGCCCAGTGGGTGGGATTGTGCTCTTGTGTATTTCACACCCAAATGCTTGACAGATGAAGAAGATGCTACCCATCCACTGCCTACAGACCATGTGTGTTGAGTTTTTGCTACAGATGGGGCAAGAAACCCCCATTATCCATTTATACTCTCAATTCCAGCTCCTCTTGATTCTGGGGCCTTCATTTTAAAAAAAATGTCTGGTTGGCATAGATGCTTATGAAATAGGTTGAAACAAATTGGTTAAATATTTACATTCAAACTATTCCTTTGAACTAGTTAACATATTCCAGCTAACTAAACTTATCAACCATGCAGTTTATAAATGCCTATGTGTTTTTGACATTTTCTAACACCAACCAGCTAATATCTGCATTGAATTAATATAGTTTACTAATGTCTAGCCCTCCTTTCCCAAAGTTAACTGTCCATTACTCCAAGGCAATTATTTACGGCTTGAAAGTGGGTTTGCCGAACCTGAGTGCTCAGTGTTATGTGTTAAGATTTGTACAAGGCAAATACACTTGCATAAAGGCAAGTTGATTATTTAGGGAGGAAAGGTTTAATCGAGGTAGCGAGCCACTACAGTAACCAAACTTCAGAAGAGACAGCCAACACAATCCATGATTCTTTGTCCTTCTTCCTCTTCAAATCCCAGAAGTAGATTTCTAGCCCTGAAAATACACACAGAAATGCATAATGCTCCGCATACAGTTGAGAGGCCCTGCTCCTCGCCCTCTGCCCTGTCCCTTTCCATTTTGAGAGCCGAAGGGCTCAGAGAAACAGATCACTCACAGCATTTTAGAGCAAATAATCCACTTGGTCATTCCTCAAGGCTCCAGAAAATAGACCTTTGAACAATGACAGCTGGAAAATCCTGTAGCATCAGACACAGCTAATAGCGGATTCTCTGCCTGTTTTCAGGAGTCTTTGAAAACCAACAGACATAGTCCGCAGCACAACATGTGACAAGACATTTATTTTCATCTATTTGCTGTAAGCTGCTGAAAACTAGAAATATCAAATTAGATCAAATGTTTTAAAATAGGTTAAAATCGATCCTTTCCTCGCATTTTGGGTTCTGCCCAACCAGTCCTCAGACTGGGGCCTCTGCAGCGTGAATGCATATTTCATCATAAGAGGGAAGGAGAGGCCCCTAATGGTGATAATTACTGTCACCAAACCAGAAGGCTAATTGTCAGAGGAGTTCTGTCCTCTCTGGGCGGCAAGATGGTCCCCTCTGACCAAGGGCTGGGTGGGAGGGCCGGCATCTTCTGGCAGAACCATTTTTTCCTTTCAGTTCTTTCAGGATGTTTAAAATCCTCTCATGTATAGACACAGACTAATCAGATACAAATCCAGCGAGAATTTTCTCAAACAAAGGCTGTGTTCGGTATTTTTGTTTTGTTCTGTTCCTGCCAACCCTCTTTGAGGAATGGAAAATGTGGAAACCCACAGGACACAGAGGCCTCAGGACTCTGGCCTGGATTGCCGGTGTGGATTTATTCGATTTATTTTTATGACTCCACTCCAAGGGTAAGCAGCACCCTTCTTAAAGAAACTCCAGGCCTTGACTGCCTTTCTCTCGTTGTTAATGCACACAGCTTCCCAGAGAAGAGAGGAGACAGCTCTGGGCACCCTCCTCCTGCGCCGGCAGCGGCCGAGCTTTGAGACGGCGAAGCGACTGGGTCTTGCCGAGGTTACTGAGCGCGAGGGGAGGATGCCCGGACCGAGCTCGGGGCCTCAGGTCGGGGGCTGCAGCCAGGAAACCCCGGCCGCAAGGACGCCCTTGGGGCTTGATTTTGTTGACATACCTATTTGTGTAGAGAATAAGTAAACGTTTCAGCTCTTCTGCTCTTTGTGCCACACCACACACACACACACACACACACACACACGCAGGCAGGCACGCACAACGCTATTAGCCTGGGGGGAAAGGAGAGCCTGGATGAGAACTTGCAAATACACTCCCTGATTTGCTGAATGGCCTCAATGTGTTGCACTGTTAAAACAATTCTATTGTTTAGACGCTGTGGCTGGGAGGTGTCCCTCGTCCTGGTCCTCACTCGGAGCCCTGGGCTCCTAGACCTCATTGTGGCCGTATTTAAAGAGTTGGTGCAGGAACAACGCTCCATTGATATGAGCTTTCTTAAAAAAAAAAAAAAAAAACTTTAAAGAAAATTTATTGCTGTCATCATGGGGAGAATAAAGGTGGAGTGTAGTTTGTGGAGAAGAATGAAGGTCCTAGAAACCACGGTGCTTTGCTGGCTGCCTCGGATTAGCGCCCAGGCCCGGGACTTGAGGAGGCGGTGCCTCGGGGCTCAGGAGTGAGTAGTGTCAAAGGAGGAGAAAGAAAGAAACCACATCTTAAGGAACACATTTTTCTACTCAGTCACAGCGCTAGGAATAGAATAATGACATGCCGGAAGTTTTAAAAGGTGAACTCTTTAGAGAGACAGCCTGTAGGGAGAAGTGACCCGTCCGGAGGAAAGAGGGAGAGGCACACCACAGTCTGGGAGGGAAGAAGCGAAGGCCATCTTCAGGGCCAGCCGTGTTCTCGCCGGCGTCGCTGCAGGTTCCTAAGTACAATAGGTCTTCTCGTGAAGTGCCTGGACCTCAGGGGCTGAGACTTTTACTTTTGAATCGCAAGTGCTCCATCTAGTGGTCACTTTCTGAAACGACAAGCTCCTGGTGTTACTGATGTCATCCTTTGGATGCAAATTATTTAGTTCAAGATTTTTTTTAAAAGGCTAATGCCTGCATCAATCATAGCAAGCTATTGAGAATTTAACTTCCAGCAGGAACAGTTGGCAGTGGCTTCCAAGAACTAAAAGTATCTGTATATTGGCAATTAAAATCACAGCATTCTTCCACTGCTGAGATCAACTTCCCTGATTCATTAGTATCTAACATTTAATTATCTTGACATTGTTTCTGGGGTGAACGAGATAGTCCCTCAGAAAATTTACTAAAATTAATGCTTAAATTCAACATGTATTCTAATGTGAAAATGAAGGCGAGTCGGGCACTCATCTGGCGTCTGGTGACCAAATCAAATGTGTGTGAAGCTCTTTCAGTGTCATGTCTTTGGAAGGTCTTGCTGTACAGGAGGAGGAGTCTGTTGGCCTCCAAGGACACACAGGGACCTGGTGTGGTAGCGTGGTGGACTGCGGTGGTCTCACAGTGTGAGAATGCCCTACTGATCATATTTGAGGAAAATTCTTCTCAATGATACAAAGATGCCTTGGGTAACTTTGGAATCAGGTCCAGAATCCATCTTCACTTAGTCCTACCAGGTCTGTAATACATCTGAAACTTGCCAATTGTCCTTTATAATCAAAGAGAACAGGCTTCCAGCTTGTTTTCTGTGTCCAGGCAATAACATCTAGTTAGAATTGCATGTAATTATATTCCACATTGACTTTAGTTATAAATTTCTATCAATGGCAAGTGATACTGCTGTTTCATTAGGTAATGATATAAAGTTTTCCTTCAAAATAAATGTATTTAAATAAAAATGTGAGTCAATTTAAAGAAAATGCATTGGATAAACAATAGTATAGGAGGCATATGGATATAGGAAAAATCCTGAAGATGGACATGGATGCAGGAAGACTGGAACACAGCATGAGGACAGACGGTGTTCTGGGAACCCTGGGCCTGTTGTCTCATCTGGATCTGCCACCTGCCCTTTCTAGTTACCTAGGTGTGTCACTTGATCTCTTTGACCTCCATTTTCCTCCCCTGGAGAGTGAAGCTTTGGGTTTAGATGAGCTCAAAGACGCCAATCAAACTAGAGCTTTTGAGAGCAATTTTTAAAGTGGGATTCTTCCTTGCCCGACTTCAGAAGATGGGTAGGGAGATAAGGAAGGAAACAACATCCTAAGAAAACCTTCATGAAGGAACGAGGCGGGCACAGGGAGGAGCCGAGAGGACAGAGTGGTGGTGAATCACATCCAACATCTGAGCCACGAGCCCCAAATCACAGTCATGTTCTCCAGATTCTAGCTCATGCACACTAAAGACCCATCAGATCAAAGAACTATCAAAATATATTATTTCTTATTATAGGGTATCAGGAAAGGAGCAATATCCTGCCCCTTACAGGCATGCGAGAGACTGTCCAGTGGGAATGGCATGCACCATCCCGCCCCTTCAGGCGGCCTTTCTTGGTGCAGAGCGAGACCGTGCTGGGGAGAGCTGGGTCTGAGGGGACCAGCTGGGTCTGAGCCCAGGAGCTTGAGGCCTTCACGGCAGAGAAGCATGTGTGAGCAGGGAAGTGCCCAGGGGCGTTCACAAGGGCTTCTGGGGTCTGAGACGGGGCTCCTTCTCCCTTCACTGAGCTGCCAGCAGGCCGGGGTCGACCGAGCACTGGGGGCCGGGTCCTAGGTTCCTGGTCTACGTCCACCATCTTGTCCAGGGCTGACACCAGCCCTGCAATGCAAGTATGTTACCTTGTGTTAACAAAGGTGGAAACTGGGACTCAGAACCAGTAAGTTCTTTGCCGGAGGTCACCTGGATTATGAGTGGCAACACCAAGTCTGAGTGCAGGTCTGTCTGTGATCCTGGGAACATTGAGTCCACCGCCAGCTGGCACAGGAGGCCTGGGCTCCACAGGGGAGCTGTGCCTCCCTGTCTTCTCCATGACAGACAGAGACACTGGGGTCCCGAGAGGATGTCTTTTCACTTCTCTGGGGGATGACTGCTGAAGCTACTTGGTCCTGATTCTGCCTGATGGTCTTTTCATCAGCCCGCGGTCTCTAGTATTCCTGCTGTGATGCCCAGATGTGTAAACTACCACCTTTCGTTTTCCTCCTCCTGACCCACCTCTGCCCGCTCACTCCCATCAGAAAGGTGGCCAGTCCTGCCTAGGCTCAAGGAGCTGGGGCCACTCAATTACATGCTGTCCTAGGTCACAGATGGACACATGGGGGACTGCCCCACATCCCATAAGGAGAAGAATGGGTCTCGCCCCTTCTGCCCTGTCTCCCTTAGGACCCTCCATGACGCTTCCTTTTGCAAGGGCAGCTGGGTGTCCTCCCTTGACTTCAGACCTGAGCTATGAAATATAAAAATAAGCCACCAGGTGAGAATAGCCAAGTGCAAGACAGCATGACGATCAGCTGGATTCTCGTGACCCCTGAAATGATGCCCTCCATACTAAGTGGGTACTGTGCATGAGGCACTGCGCTGGCAGGGTGGGCAGAAAAAGATGAATAGGACCCTCTTGCTGCTCTCAAGACCCACTAGGGAAATGGATCCGACTTCCTACAATACAAGGTGGAGCAAGGCGTCATGTCACCGCTTTGCATCTTCATCTTTTTCTTCTCTGTAAAATGGCGATAATAATGCCATCCGCCTCGTCGGGTGGTTTTGAAGGTCCAGCAGAAACACTCACACACCTGACACACAACCCGGCCGTAAGAACAAACGCTACACACCAACATCCTCCTCACTGTCACTTGGAAAATGAAAGTGTTGGACTCTGGGTGACATTTGGGGTGAGCTTTGATGGCTGGATTTGGCAAGTAGAGATTCAGGGGAGAGCGGAGTGGCATTCCAGGTGAGGAAGCTCATCTGGAAAAAAAATGCAGGGAGCTGAGAAAGCTCAAAAGAGGAAGGGGAAGTTCAGAGAACTCTAAGAATATGGCAGGAGGGCAGGTCTGTGGAGGGGTGCGAGCCCGCGGGTGGGCAAGGAGTTTGAAGGAACTGGTAAGCAGCGGAGACCCACACTGAAGCCTTTCGATGGGGTCAAATGAAGTTGGCCCTTGTGCAAGGAGGACAGGGAGGAGAAAATCCAGGGAATTCAGTGTGGCTTCCACTGAAATGGAGCAACGGGAGTCCTCATCATCAGAAGCTGGATTCATGTGCCCATCGCCCAAGGTTCCACAAAGGAGAAATTGAATGAAAACCCAAGTCCATTCCCTCTCAGATGGTGGCTCTTAGTCTTTCCTAGAGGCAAGTTTGGATGAAAGTTTGTAGAGCACCGTTGACCTTTCCAAATGCAATGAGGATTGCAGTATAAACCAGGACCTGGTCTGTGGGCAGCCTGTCTTAGGAGACCCCCCTTCTCTCCTTTCACCAGGCTTGTGATGGGTGGGTGCAGGCTGAGACATGGCTGGTTGGACAAGCAACCTTCCAACCCCATCATGAGGGGCTGGAGAGGGACTTCAGGAGAGGCCAGCCCCAGAGCTGTCTCCCCTCTCAGTTGCCCGACCATCTTCTCCTCTGGAAAGTCTACAGGTCTCCCCCTAACCCTAATATGGCTACGACATAGGGGATGAGTCTCTTGACAGGATCTGTTACAATGCTTGGGTAGATGCTCAATGATTCTAATGTGGCTCAGGAATGGAGTAGGGTAGGAAACACCTAAAGCCCAAATATCCACCTTCACGTTATTTTCACTTGGAAGAGCATCAGTTCCTCCTTTTAGAGTCTTGGGATCCTAGATATGAAAAATGACGGTCAGTGACTACCTTAATTCCCTCCTCCCCTGGTTTCTGTCCAGTAGAATCAAATAAGAGAAATGCACCACCACCTGGTGTAGCCACGGAGGGGCCACTGGACACAGAGCTGGGAGTAAGGTGATGCGTGCCCCTCGTCAAGCCATTTTACCTCCCTAGTTCTCATTTCCTCATTTGCATGATGACGGGGTCAGGAGCCCCTTACAGTCTAAAATTCAATTCCAGTCTTAGACAAAGCAAATGTCAGAATAGTCATATAGTCAGTTTTAGTTTCATTAACCAATTCTTTTCCCTCACTGATAGGAGAACAAATTTGGGGCTAGGAGAAAGAAAATCACGAGGCAAGAGACCAGGCTGGCTTGGAGCCAGGAGCTGCCCCTCAGCCCGTCTGGGGCTGACACCCCATGGGGGCAGCTCTTGGTCAGATGTGATTTCTCTCTGCTTGGTCCCCAAACCACAGAAAAAATAAACCTTAAGACTCTTTGGAAAATTGTTTTCAAGGACAATTATCATCATCATCAACATCTTTATTAAATAAAGAGACCATTTTTTCAAATCTCTGTCTCATTAGACTTACGTGAATATGTGGACGGTGGTGCCAGGAGCTCTTTATGGGGGCTGAGAACAGAGGCGTCTGTGCCTCGACACCCTTAGCTGGCCGCCTCTGAAGTGGTGGGAACCAGGCCTCGGTCTTAGAATCCTTAGGGAATTGCAGTGGGCGCTTGGCCTGAGGGATGCTTTCCCAGAACACGGCACATTCCTGGACATACATTTCCATACCGCCCGCCCTGCACCTCAGCAGAGAAAACCACCCATTGGGACACAATGCTGGGCAGCCAGCTAGGCCCACTCATTAGCAAAGGCACTCACTCCTGCCCTTCAACAAGGAGGATTCAAATCCACACTCGTCAAAATAGCCACGGTCCTTCCACAGCCCACACAGCACCCACTGAGCACCTGCCACCCTGCCTGAGCCCATGGGGGAGCTGGCCGGGTGAATGTCCCGCAGGCCCTCCCACTGACTCTGCAGCAGCCCCTCAGCTTTTGGGCCCGTCCTGGCCTGGAACCGTGGCCCATGCTCCGAGCCCTCAGCAGGCCTAAGTGAGAGATGGGGGAAAGGCTCCCTGGGGCACTGTTGCTCCTTGCAGCACAGAGCAGACGCAGCCAAGTCCATGGGCTGTGACAGGCAGAGAGGAGGCTGTGTCAGCCGTCCACACGCAGCCTGGGCCCGGATGAGCAGAAGGCCCCTGCTACTCATGCTCCTTTCGGGTATTGATCCGCTTCTGCAAATAAGCCTGTTTTCCAAGTATCAGACCTGAGAGGGTGCCAGGAAGATTAGGAGAGCTTCCTTTCGTTTTTCTTTCTCCTTCAAGGATGGCTCATTGAACAAGAAGCTGTCACCAGCCTTACCTGGATTGCCCTCAAGAAGAAAGACATCTGGTGCTATTTCTTCCTTCAGGATAAATATTCTACCTGATTTGCCAAATCAAAATCTTGACCCCTTAATCACATGACTTTGAGCCAGTGTCTGTCCTTCATGCAAGCCTGATACTGGATTTAAAGTTCAGCATAGCTTCTTTTGGGGTGAGTTCATAGAGGCCTCAGTCAGGACAGTGAGACAGGCATAGGGAGTGTCACTCCAATCCCCTGGAAGAAGGCACTGTCTCTGCTCTCCAGAGAGTGATCACTATCGTTTTTACATTTGGGGGCTTAATCAGCTGCTCCGGCATCTTTCTTTTATTGCTCACCCCTTGTCATCTTTTATTGAGACTGCCATTGCATTAGATAATTACATTCGCCCTCCCAGGCTCCCCCTTCACAAACCTTCTTGGAAGGCTGAGCTCATGACTCATCCTTCTCTGATACAAAGTGACTCTCTGAATTCATCAGTACCTGACACAGGGCTGCCCTTGTCCCCATTAGGCACCACATCATTGACTGGTTGGTTAATTTCAGGTTTTGGTTTAGGGTCATAGGAATGGTTGCAAAATTTTTTTTGACATCAGGCTCTTTCAGCCCATCAGTTTATCCAGGATCCAGGAACGACCCTCAACATTAGGTATAGTCAGTCCTTGCAAATTCCTGGGGGAACAGCAGTGGCCTGGGAATGAGCCATGAACATGGCCACTGCGCCTCCAAACCAGCACTCCCACCTCCCCTTCACAGGGTCAGGCTGCTGTGTGTCTGGGGGCTGTCGCAAGGCTGTTGCTCCCTTTCCTTTCTGGAAATGTCCATCCCTCTACTCTTAGCAGGAACAGCCATTGCCAGAGGGGCCTTCATCTGTCTCAGCTCTCTCTCCTTGCCCCTTCCCACAGAAAGCCACAGAATTCTGAAGGTTCCAGGTGAGAACCCGCAGGCCCACAGCAATGATGACTTCCTTGTCATTGGCAGAGCCTGGACGCCAGGTCTGTGCTTTCCCCAGCCCTTGTCATCCCACAGACGCTGAGTCTAGAGTCACCAACATTCTTGCCCATGTCCCTGCCTCCCGAAACTTCACACCCTGGGGCCTCCAGCCCACACACCTCCAGCCCTACTGCAGGAGCCTTTATCAGGCAAGGGCCCAGTTCCTTACCTCTTGCCTGCAGGAATCCCTGGATGAGCCTGCCTTGTGAGATGAGATAGTCTTATCTTACAGGAGGAGGTAAGGAGCCAGTGGGCCTGCACTCCCAGGTCTCTCAGAGAGGCAATGTTTTCAAAAGAATGTGTGGTGTTTATTAATATGAGGAATATAGTTCAGCTATATAGTAGGATATCTGTGGAATGGTCTAAATGGCAATCCATTAGTGGGCTGAAAGCTGTCTGCAATCCAGTTTTGTACGTGGGCCCAAACTTCCTACTGGCTGAGCCAAGCCTCTGCCTTATGCTTGGTATAAACAACTGCTGGCTGTGTAGGGCTGTGGGTCAGATACGCCCTTGTCACCTGCAGCCATGCCACGGCAGAGAGGATGCTGGGTCTTGGGACCAGAAGTCTGGGTTCCACTGTTGGAGGGTCCACCTTGGACACTGCCGTCCTCTGGGAGACTCCATTTTCATCAAGTGTAGAAAGAGAATGGCTGGGAAGATGAAGTGACACAGTCATTGGAAAGAACCTCATTGTAGCAGGTATTCAAGAACTGTTAGTTGAATATGAATTCCAGAAGGAATAGGAAGTGATGCTGGGAGCTCCAAAGGTTATCTATTGGGAGTGCAGCTCTGCAATTACTCTCTTCCTCTTTCCAAAGACCGTTATCTTTCCCCATTCAAAGCCTCTCTCTCACCTTTAGACATCCCCTGCTCCTCCTCACATAACTGAGGAATGTTCCTGCTGCCTTAAGTCTTACACGCTTTGCTTTGTGCCAGAGACACTAGTGCACTGGAGCCCAGAGTGGCCTCTCCCCACACCCACCCCAACTCACAGAGGACGCATAGGGAGTGTTGTCACATTTAGCAAATACAAATACAGGACACCCAGTTCAATCTGAATTTCAGATGAATAATAAATAATTGCCTGGGACATTCTTATAATTAAAAATGACTCATTGCTCATCTGAAAATCAGTCTTAACTGGGCGTCGTCTATTCCATGTCGCCCCTAGGCACACAGTGTGTCCGCATCATGTAGGTGATGGGTCAGACGTCCTCAGGACAAGGACAGTGCCATGGGAGCCAATGAATGGTAAAACTCTCCCCAACCCTGAGCAGGTTCAGGGTTTGTCACAGATGTTGGGAGGCCTTGCTTAGACCTCCTCTATTATTCGTCCCATGGTTAGGACATGCCAACAGCTGAGGGATGCCTCTCATCCCGTGGGCTCCTATCATGCAGTGAGTTGGCTCCCCGCCCCCCAAGAACAGCCCTCAGCCAGTGATGAGTGGGAGTTAGAGGATCAATACCTCAGCTCTCTCACCCCTGGGGGAGGAGGTGAGAAATCAGAGGTGCGTGTTCTCTTCTGCACTGTCCCGGGTTCCACAGTGAGACTGAGCCCCCAGCGCCCCTGGTGGTAATGGGTAACAATGCACCTGTACTGGCTTCTCTTCCCTTCTCTGTCTCACTTTCCCACTCTCCTACCAGTGCTTCCTGGGCCTCCTCCCAAATAAACTCTCTGTACCCAGATCCCTGAGCCGTGGTCGGCTTCCATGGCGTCCCCACCTAAGACAGAGCTCAATGTCCTTTCTCTCACTACAGTCTCTCCAGCCACCTCAGCCCCCACAAATCATCCAGGTTAAACTTGGAGGGCACCTCCCAGAAGATATAGAACAAGGAACCCAGAGGTGAGGTCAGGAGTCCTAACACGCTGGCTGCTGAGATCTGTGAAGACCCAGCAGCAGAAAGAGAAAGCCCTTTGAAGCCAAGGAGACCCTCCTGGGAGAAGTGCTCAGCACTGCTGTCCTCTTTTACCAGTTTACCAGGCCAGGAGCCCTGACTGGACGAGCCAGTGCTCTGAGTTCATAGAGGAGAATGGAATTCCACTTCCTGTCCCGTCCTTCTGGAAGGCAACCCTGCATCCACTCACAGGTTATCACTGCCAATGCGTCAGCACTGACCTTACTGGCTCTCTGGGAGCTGACCTCTGAGGAGCTGCATCTCAGGGCCTGTGGGGTTTCACCTGGCCTAAGATATTGGGAAGGTAAGGGCTTTGAAGCCAGAGTAATCTGGTCTTAAGCCTGCTCTGCCTCCGCCTACCTATGTGATCCTGGACAGACTGAGCCTTGGTTTCCTCACCTGGAAAACAGAGCAATGCTGCCCCACGGGGCCATTGAGTGAATGACATGCAGTAATATTAGGCCTAGCCCTGTGTGTGGCAGTAGGTAGACCACTCCACGAATGCTAATTCCCCTTCCCGCTTGTAATGTACCAGCCAAACCAAGGGGACAAGGACGTGCACCTGGCATAGTGCCGTCTGTGTACTAGTAGCTTTCACGGCCCGTCTCTCACAGGCTGTAAGTTGGCGGAGATCTTAATTGATCCGGCAGCCTTGACCTGCTTAAGCTCTTCCTCCGGCTTTGTCTTTCCCTTGGTTATCAAGAAGGTTTTGCAAAGATTGCCATCAGCAAGGCCGTCCAGCCTTATTCTTGAGTGGATCACACCAGTAATTTGCTGTGATGGATAGTGTGCCTCCAACTGCCTGTGTAATTGTTGTGAGCAGGCGGCACGGCGGAGCCACTGTGCTGAGCAAACTCAGACTTGCAGGGAACACGGCGCTGCCTCAGCCACAGTCATTCCAAAATTAGACCTTTCCTCCACTCCATCATTACACGGGTAAGCAGTCAGAACGCTTCCTGAGTACGAACCACATAGCAGCAGTGATTTATAGAAACATCCACATGTGTGGATGGTGGCAGACGGAGGGAGGGAGCCTCGGGTTGGCCCCAGACCTCGCCACGACTCTGCACATCTCTGCTCTGACCAGTCACTGGCTGCCTCAGCCACAGCTCATAGCAGAACGACGGCTGTCCCTCTACCGCAGGGACAGGCAAGGGCCACAGACTACTGGGAAAAAGAAAGGGGCGGTCCTTCCAGTTTGCAGACTTGCCAGGCCATATGGCCTCCTGGTCGTGTGTTAGCACTTCGGACGGCCTAGCTCCTGCCCTAAAGGCTCCAGCTTGGAGCCTGGGTGTCTGTGCTTTCACAGCTTCCTTTGGTCAATGGTTCTCACGTCACGCTGTGCATTAGAGTCAGCCAGGAGCTTGCAAGTACCCTGAAGTCCAGGCCCCAGCCCAGAACAAAGAAATCAGTCACCGGGTTTGGGAGCCAGGCACTGGGCTTTCCCAAAGAGCGCAGGTGATGCCAACGTGCAGTCAAGTTTGAGACCCAATGCCTAGGTAATTTGTAAATCAGGCAAGTCTGGGGAATACAGGTTCAGGGAGAAAAGCCTAATTAGGAGAACCAAGTGCTTTATTTATTTATCATCAGCAAAATGGAACTCAGGGCCCTGTGGTTTAGGCAGATACAATCGTGCTGTGGGGGCTGTTTTCAAGCAGCTCCTCTGAAACCTGGCTGATCATTAGAATCACCTCATTTATCTATCTTTCTCACAGTTTCCCAGACCTCAACTTCCACTCACTTAGCTATATCTACATATTTTTTTAAGGTCCCATCGGTCACTTGGATGCGCCTCAGGATCTGGGAACCAGCGATTTCAGAGAATTTATGAAAGGTTGAATCTTTTGATTTATAACTATGTAGGGGGCGTGAGGGTTTGTGCTCTGCTACAAGGAAATTTAATGATGACAGCATTTCTAGAGATATTTTGATGTTTTTAAGTTGTTGTTAAAAAAAAAAAGATTCTTGGTTGATGAGTGGAAATTATGAAACAGACGTCATGCTCTAAATTCCCAATCTGGTGTTCTCTTAACTCTTGAGCCCTCAAACAGAAGATGCGGTAAGGGAACTCAGTGGTGCAAGCTGATTTCCCCTCCTTGATACCACTTCCAGCCCAAACAAGAAAACGTTCACATCTCCCTTCCCTTTCCAATCACAACAGCAAAACAAATCACTGAACCAGAAGTTCTGGGAGGTCCTGGAACCATCTCTGGGGACTGTTGCAGGCCAGCTGTTTCCTGTGAGAGCTCCCCCTGGTGACGGCACATGGGATAATTTCTGATTAGAGAAGGAAGCACGTGCCAGGTGGGCTTTGTGCTGCTTACTGCACTGGTCCCAGCGTGCTAGGCCTGAATTTATCTCAGTCAGGGTTTCCCTGGGCCATGCATTTCTCAGTGAGTCACCCCAATTTTATTTTCAATCCAGCCACGGGCAGATTTAATGGCTACATGAATGGGAAAATGCAGGAGGCTTTGAAACAGACGCTTGGCTGTGCTGGCTCAGTAACTTGCCCCGCCCTGGATCCTGTTGGCATAGGAATGCAAATCCCACCCCGGCTGGGTTTTTATTTCTCCACTCATGGAAGGCAGCGGCTCCCTGGTCCCCCTGGCTGTCGGGCCTGGCGCAGGTACCTGCTATGTTTCACCAGCCACCAGGGCTCAGTTTCTTGCCTCTGGCTTTTCCTGGTTCCTTTCTCTGAAAGGGAGTGTCCTTCTAGACTAATTTCCTGATGGTGTAAATGATTTAGCAGGGCTGATGAATATCAATGGAGCTGTGGATGGGTTTAAGGCTCCTAATGAAGGCAACAGTCACCAGTGCCAAATATTTTTGCAACTTGCATTTAGGATGAAAACAAGAAGAGTACCTACAAAGTTTACTTCCCTAATTATGCACTATAAATTTTAAAGTCAGTAGTCAGGTGTCAGCAAATTATGGCACAGAAAGGAAGCTGGGCTGTGTACATGGTGGTGTGCTGAATGCACAGGAGCCAGAGAGCCCTGGGTTCGAATCCGAGCTCAGCCACTAACAAGCTGCATGAACTTGAACTGGTTGTATAATTCCTCAAAGCCTGATTGTAAAAGGGAGATAATAAAACTTGCTCCTGGGCATTTTTAAAATAACGAGCACTCATAATTCAACAAATAATTATTATGCACCTACTATGTGGAAAGGCGGCACTGGGTGCCAGGGATGCAGAGGGTTCTGGAAACTCATAGGTGAAGGAAGCAAACGGATCAATAGTCTGCCAGGGTGAGACAGGGAGCGCCCACCCAGCTCAGGCAGTAGGGGGCGTTGTCTGTAGAGGATTTAAAAACAATAAAACTGACTAAAAGTTGACTTGCTTTTTATCATCAATATATGCAACAATTCTGAACAATGTCAGTGTTAAAATACTCTTCCCCCAAAAATCTCTTATTGGTTTAAGTTCTACACTTACACTGAAGACTTCTCTGCTATACAACGGGCCTGCCGCCCCCTCCTCCAGCTGGCGGAGAGGCAGCCACAGGAGTTTGTTGGAGAGCAAGTTTGCAGGCAGTGGAAATCTTCAGAGCAGTTGGTTCTGGTGCGGGTTTTGCCTCTAGCCCTGGTGGGACCACTTCTTCCTGCGTTTAAACAGTAGATTCAAAATAAACAAGAGTGGCTCAGCGATTGTAAAAACAAAGACACAACGATCTTGAATGATCTTGAAATTACATCTTGGATTCTGTCATTTCTGGGTAACAGCTTGGAGGTTTTGTGTTTCAAATTTAAAACAAGTTTGAAACCGAACTGCAGGGTATAATTTTTGTTTGGCAAGTGCACATTTTAGTTCATATGTGAAATGTTTTACTGAATTTGAATATCTTTAAAGTTGCAATTTGCACTGCTTTTTAAATTGTTAATTATTTGTTTTAAAACTAAAGGATGGATCCAGAAAATAATGACTATTACCGATTATTATGTGATAGTTAGTGAAAATAGTTTTATCATATAGCAGAGGAAATGTTAAAAAATGATGTCAAAAATTTGAGATAGGTCACTGCAATGGATGACACGATATGTTTTTGAAAAACTGTGATTGACATAAATGTGATTGACATACACGGCACTCCTCTGACTAAGCAGAAGTTAATATAGAACTGTCTGTAGTCTTTCTGAAGATCTGATTCTGCGGCTTTAAAAAATAATAGTAGCTGCTCTTATTGGGCCCTTCATGTTGTTGAAACAACTTTCTAGGCCCAAGATGGAGAGGCTCCTGCTGGGGCTGCCACGTCAGCAAACTGAAGCTTAGGCAGCTTCCGAGTCTCTGTCAACGCTCCGTTTAACCAGAACTGCAGAACATCCGCTCAGCCAATCCCCAAAAGCCAAGCCAAGCCTGGGCTCTCTGCTTATTGCCTTGTGCCTTCTCACTCCAAACAAGGTTGACATGTGGCCCAGCCAATCAAATATTTTCTGTTCTTTGCTTCCTCGTTCCTTATTCTCTATCCTATAAAAGCTTCCTGGCTTCTGCCTCATTTTGTAGTTCTCCGAAGGGAGACCTCTTCAAGAAGTGTTAGTTTCTTTTCTCACCTAAATTGTCTTCCTTAATCATTTTTTAACAGTATGTATCAGGCATGGAGCTTGCATCTTACAAACATTATTTAGTAGCCTCAACAATACAATGAGATGGGTATTACCCTGATTTAAAGGATGAAGAAGCCAAGGCTGGAGAAGTTTGCTCCAGGTCACACAGCTAGTGCGTGGCAGAGCTGGGGCTAACGCTGGATTCCTGGTCCTAAAGCTTGTCTCTTAACTGCGGCGCCATCAAAAAAGGGGACGCTGATGCTGACATTTCAATTCCTGAGTAGGTCACAGGGGAGGCTTAAGGCCAGCGAGATTCTAGATTTTGCTTGTCTAAACAACTGTGCAATTAGATAAGACACTGACGCTCACAAATCCAATCAGTCTCAGAGCTGAAATGCAGCAGAGGAATCACGGAGAACTTTTGCCTCCACAGGGGAGGGAGCAGAGGCCCCGAGAAGCTGCTGCACCAACGAGCACACAGCTACTGCTGGACCCAGAAACCAGGTCTCCATCCGCCTGCACCATGGTACAGGTCACACGCAGATAACACGTATATCACATGTGCCTAAATTATCCCCAATGATCCGCTTTTCCCTTTCCCATTCTCCACCCTCTTACTGCCACGGGTCTGGACTGGGAAGGGGAGATTCTGGTGGTGTGAAGCCTCAGCCTGGAAGCAGTGGGCTGCCAGTGTCACTGATAGAAAGGAGAATTGTGTGGCTCAGAGTTCATGTAGGTACCCCGGCCGGATGATTTTGGAGATCTACCATCCTCCTGGGTCTACAATACTCACTTCCAGATACAGCTTAACATTGACTGTGATAACCTACCTCCACCTGGATAAAGCCTCACCTTTCAGTTCTCCGAGAGCGGTTTATGTGGAACCATGCTCTCTCTTCTCTTGAGTTGTTCTGTCCTAAAGAGTTCTGTAACTTCATTATTCCTCAGTTCATCTGCCTGCCTTTAGAGAATCTGCATTATTTGACCACAAGTCTGTTTCCCCATGTAGAAAACGTGAACCCTCGCTTACTCATTCTAAAATTTTAATGCATGCGACTATTGCTAAATGCAGGTTCCTGGGCTTCACCCTAGATGTTCTGAGTCAATAGGTCTGGGTAGGGACCTTGATTTTCAATGAAGCCTTGTTGAACGTGTTCTGCAGACCCCACTTTGAGATGCTCAGAAGCAATGATGTATGTTCTTCAACCCTTCCCAGTTTCTTGTGAATGACAGCACTTGGTAAGTGTCTGCTGAGGGAAAATTAAGGCCACCTCTATCGTTCTACTGCAAACATACAGTATTTGGAAATTTTCATGACTCCTTCAGGTTAGGCTTATTTTAATGATTGGTATCATTCTTAATGATACTGGTATCGAATCTTAATGCCATCTTTCTCAGACATTGATCTTAGTTTTTTTTGAGGATTGAAAAGTTGTGTGTTAAAGGAGAGGTTGTTTAATCAGCAATCTGGTTTAGAAAAGCATCAGCAACGTTTCATAAACATTTTACGTTAACTGTTAAGAAATAGATTGAAAGGTAGACTAAGATAATAATCCACTTGTAGGTACTTCTAACAACAACAACAAAAAACAGCTTAAAAGGAAACATTGGATTTCCCTTTCTGGATAATATAGAGGCCTTTAGTATTTGCAACGTCAAAAAAGAATTGATTAGAAAGATTCATAGAATCCAAATTCAAAAGAAACCCAACAGTCATTTTTGCAATAATGAGACCTCCCAAGCAGAATATAGGTGACAGAAATTGGAATCTGATAGTCTGGGAAATCTAGGATAGCCTTTTAAAATATAAAATAAAGTAGGGTTCTTCTGCTGGTTTTTGTGACAGTCATTATTTTTACACTTACACCAAAATTTTTAAAGACGAGGAAAACCATAGGAAGCATATGTTTCTCCAACATCTGTCAACAGTTTGTGAGCAAAAAAAAAAAGCATAACAGAGGACTTGGTGATTTGCTCTACAAGTCATTATAGGGCATCAGACAAGGTCTTCACCAATTATTATAACTTCTCCTGGCATTAGTGGCCTGCTGAAGGTTTTTACCCATTGTTTTCCAGAAATTCCTCCTGGAAATCCATTTGTCATATGTGACCTCATAATCAAATTATTGTACGGCCCAAAACTGAGCCACTTAGAAGTTTGGTGAGCAAAAGTAAATTTGATTACTTTTTTATAAAAATCTCATCTAAAAGCCAAGGCAAACCATTCTAAACCAAACACCTACGTAGTTCTAATTTCAAAACAAAAATAATTAAAAAATCAAAACATTCCAGAGCCGTCCTGACCGTGCTCTTCCGACAAGGCCCTGTCTAAAGCCTGGACGTGTTGCTGTCCCCTGAAATGGCAGAGACATGTTCGCTGGTCATCTGCTGGGTTCTGTCTCAATTTATTCTGCCCAAGTGAGGAGTCAGATTAGGACCAACCACATATTCTGAAAAGAAAAGCTCCCAGCCAAACTCCAAATCCCAGGGTAAGGAGCAAAGGCAACATACATTTTCATTTCCCTCGATGTGAAAGGATATTCTGAAGAGATGCTGGTTTAAAAATAGAGCACCTGATGAGTATCAAAACTTAAACAGATTTACAGTTTTCAGCGTGAACCACAGCAGGAACAAAAGTGGAAGAAAAATCAACCTCAGGACATAATCTCCCTGGCCCTCGATTTCCCTAGATCAGATCGACAGAGTGGGAGAAATAGGTCTCTTCACAAGAAACGCTGGCTAATTTAATTTTTTTTCCAAAAGTAACGCTGGATGTAAAGATCTCTGTCACCTACGTTTTCAGGAAAAAAGAAAATACAACAGGGGACATTATTTTGTGTTTACATTTCACAATGACTTGTTATTCAATTTACTTGAAGTTACAGACAAAACAGACCTTTGGCAATTCATCCATCTAAATCAATGAATTGTTCCTATCTGACACCACCCCAAACTAAGTGACTCACAAAGACTGTACTTTCATTCAGGCTTTAAAATTGAGCTCCAAATGAATGTGGAGCTTTCTCTGGGTCTCATGGGATGAGATGCTTCCCTCTTCGTTTAAGCTGTTTCACCCAATCTTGCTCTTCCCTGGTGTCTGGAGATGATAGAGCAGTGCTAGAGGCTCCGCTCAGACACACCTGGAGGCTCTACCTGTCTGAAAAGTTCTCGACCTTGGCTGGCAGGAATCACAGCAAGGCTGAGGGCCTGGGGGTTCCTCTCAGACCCTCCACTTTACCCGTATAACTTTGTCTAAGTCATCTAACTCCCTGGGGCCTCAGCGTCCTCGTCTATAAAATGTGGGAGATTGGTTCATTCCTTTCAGCTCTAGCTTTCTAGATTGTGTGATGTAGCACCGGCAGAGTGCTTCCACTAGTCAGGAGAAAGACACAAACCTCCAAACAGCAGGAGCTTCTGTGGTTTATAACGATAACAGCAAACTTTCATTGAGGATACACAATGTGCCAAGCAAAACGCTAAGTACTTTATACTCACCACACTACTGGAAAACAGGAAGTTCTTTTTCATATCTGCACACTTCAGTGTAGAATGCCCCAGAAGCTGCAATTTCTTTCATATACACTGCTTGACTCTGCCAATATAGAAATCACAGTTGTGTTATGGTCATAGAGAATTGATACATCAAGTTAGCAAGATTGCAAGTGTCAAGGATCAAAACAAATCTTTGAAGTGACTTATAAGGAAAATATCCTTTTAGACATATTCATTGTAACAGGGTATAAACACAGGTAATACCCAGATATGCTAATTTCAGTTACCTGAAGGAATATGAGACATACAAAGGGCACAGGGCCCCCAGGAGTGGCAGTCCAACCTTCTTCCTAGTGCTGGGATCTTTGTATAAATAAGGTTAGAACATCCTGAGAAAGGGAACATTGATAATAAAATATTACCCAATGTCTACATTTCAATTTCAGTGAATGCTGGTTTCCATCCCAGAACAGAATACCATCTTGCAAATATTCCATGGAAAATTTGATGAACTAAATTTGCTGAAGTCCAAAAGATCTCACCCTTTTGTGACCTTTTTGGCATCTGCACTCTATCCACTTATAATGTGTGCTTGAGGCAACCAGCACACAGCTAGACAAGACCAGATAACTGTGCACATTTGAGGTATTTATGGTAGCCAACATGTTGTAATGGAAACTTTTTGATCCTTAAAAGGTAAATTGAATAACAAGTTATAAAGAATTATAAACTCATATGATGATTTCAACCCAAATTTTCACCATGAATTAAAAAAATGTGTTGTAGATACAGTACGTTAAAAAATTTGAAAGTTCCACTCCAAATTGTAACTACTTTTTACACTAAAGAAACAGAACAAAACAAAAACTAAAGATTGTGGAGCTCAACTTCTTAGTCATGGAAAGATGCGAAGTTCCATACTTAGAGAAGGCATTTTAGATCATCAGTGTTAATTTAATTTCAAAATTTTATTAAGCCAAAAGCAATGCCCACATAATGCAGGAGTGCTCAGGTGCCTCCCCCAGCAAACATTAAGCTTAACTACCTAGGTTCAAAGTTGTGGTATAATGAAAAGGAAAAAGGCTAGAGTTACTGTTATTCTTTCCATTACTTTTAAACATTTGAAAATCTAAAGAATAAATTTTAAACTTGTCAATTCATATTGAGGCCTGAAAGTCTCAGGGCAATGATGGAGTAAGGAAGGAAAGATATTAAGGTAGAAGTGGGTCATTTTATCATGACCCGATACAGCTGTGTCCTCATCTTCTTCAGCCCCTGGCCGACAGGTGACCTTGCAGAGATACACTACAAAAGGAATACAAGTGGATAGGGTGTTTTCTCGCTCCTTTCCTTGAGGACCCACCCACATCATTCATTGCCCATCCACACACTAAAACTACATCAACTGTTCATGGAAAATAGCTATTTGCAAATATGCAAGTGTGTCCTATCAGACAGAGGGATTGTGCCCATCTACTCAAAGATGGGCAGACGCAGAGCACGCTTTCCATAGAATTATCATTTCAGACCAGTCAGGGGTTGAGTTTGAGGGATCTGAGAAGCACTCTTGCTCTGAGGGTGGCCATGGCTAATGTGGGCACGCCAACCATATTAACGCCTATGGACTAAAATGACATTTTTCTAACAGTACCTTCAAAAATAGAGGATGAAAGTCTGCCCAGAATCCTGGGAGAATCCATTCACTCATTCACTTTTTATTTCAACAAATATTTACTGACTGCCTACCATTCTCCTAGTAGAATGTCCTGGGGATACCATAAATAGACAGTGTTTCTGCCCTCATGAAACTTATATGACAATGGGGGAGACAAAGGTAGTATGGGACATAACCAATGCATTCACGTGAGTGAGTTTTACCAAGTTAATTTCTTCTTGGTATCAGCACCTTGGGTACCAAGACAGAACTGGGCACTTGACCTGGGAGACTGAATCTATCTGTGTCCTAACTTCTAGACTTCGCTCCGATCTCTCTATTTCCTCTTCAATAGTATCACTCTAAAGCTGTGTATCTGCCACTAAGACATGCTAGAAAGATGTTTAAACTTTTGTGGCAGAATAATAGTGCCAAGTATTAATCAATGTTTTCCTCCCTTGCTATTTCCTTCTTATACTAGTAGAGAAAAAGCTAAATTCATATTATTCGTTAAAATTACCTCTGTTAGAGTCTTGGAGTTTCTCAAACAGGCTTATAGGGAGAAAGCTAAGTAAAGGGCTTGATGCTTCTTAACTAAATGCAGGCAAGGCCCTTACCTAAGAGTGAAGCACAGAATGAAGTTAGAGAGGCCACAGAGCTGGTGTGTGCACCACAACTTCAGGTGAGTGAACTTGATTTCCAGCAATAAACATTCCATCAAATTCAGTTTACTTTCAGAAACTTATAGTGAGTAAATGCAATTTCCCATTCCAAGCGAGCATGTCTCTAAGATTAAGGATATAGTCCATAGGACACAACAATAAAGTTTAGAGTCAGTATTTCTCCAAGGAAATTCCTGCAAACTAGTCAGAGTATGATTTAATGACAACAAGATACAGAATAAATATAAACACGGGGGAAAAAAGACCTTCACCTCAAACTTTCTGTTTATATTCTTAGTGTGTTTAAAGTGAACATCTTATATTTTCCAGCTCTTATACATTAAGATGTTCGGGCGAACTCAGTGCTTTGTACTCACCAAGCTCCATGCCAACATTCCTCAAAGTTCTTCATTAAACTGATCACTGAAGCTTTGTTCACAGCGTCAGCCAAGGCTGAACCAAACACGATTCCAAGAAGGTCTAACTCTCTGTTTCCATGAGTCCTTAGTACCACCTGATGCTGGGTGCTTCCCGCCTCGGGGAACAGTGATGGGGCCTAAAGAGGAAACAAGGCATTTCCTCTCATTTGTTCAAAAGTCCAATCCTCTAAGGAAAACTGAAAGGATGCTTGTGCAGAAACAGCATAACAGATTTGTGAGCAAGCTTGATCACGGGAGTGCACGGCTTGCGGCCCCGGAGATTAGAGAGGATTCCCCAGGGCAGAGGGAGGGGCAGTGAGGAGCAGGTGCTGGGGGGCTCGAGGGCCAGGGCCTGCAACTGCAAACACAGTGGACTGGGAGAACTCACCCTTCTTTCCTGGGCAGGCTGTGGGGAGAGGCAAGATGCCAGGGTAGAAACGGCTAGCTCTTGTAGCAAGATAAATTTGCCAGAGGCAACCATACAGTTTCCCTCTGCCAGGGTGGGGCAGAAACCGCAGACTCATCTTCTTGCCCCCAGGAGATTCCTGAGAATTAGAGGAGACCTAAAGGCTTGACAGATAGTAGGGACCAGAGAGAATGGAGGACATTTCAGGGATGCCAGCAGGAACAGGTGCCGGCTCAGATCAGAAGGACCACCTCTCCACTACCCCTGCACCCTTGTGCCTCGCTATCACTTAAATTCCCAGTAACTTAGTGCAGCCCCTGGGAAGGAGGCAGGAGATACTCTTTATTGACCAAAACTAAGATTTTTGCCTCCTATGGGGTAGGAAGGAGCTTGAAGTAGAAATTAAGCTGAGTTATAGAAAAATAAATTTCCATTTCTTGCACACCTAAGTTTATGGACAATATTCCCACCTGCTTTGTTTGTGTGAAGAGTCTGGTTTTGCAGCGTAACCGAGGTTAGTTGGGGTGGTCCTGGGCAGGAGCTTGTTCAGGTACACAGAGATTCTGTCTTTCGTTCAGGTGGTTTGGTTTTGTTCTTTGGTTTGAGGGAGTCAGGAGGAAGAGAAGGCGATCCCCTCAAATTAGAGTGGAAAGCAGAAGTGGTTGATTTGAAGTCACTAGTTTGAGTCTTGGACCGGCAAAGACTTTTTCTAGATAAGTTAATAAAGTGTGATAAACTTAGAAGCATCAGGATTAAAATTCCTTGGTATCAAATTTAACCTTGCTCTCAAAGCTGGTATAAAAGTTTGAAAAGCTGGGCCGGCCCCGTGGCGCAGCGATTAAGTTCACATGTTCCGCTTCTCAGTGGCCACGGGTTCGCCGGTTCAGATCCTGGGTAAGGACACGGCACTGCTTGGCAAAAGCCATGCTGTGGTAGGCGTCCCACATATAAAGTAGAGGAAGATGGGCATGGATGTTAGCTCAGGGCCAGTCTTCCTCAGCAAAAAGAGAAGGATTGGCAGTAGTTAGCTCAGGACTAATCTTCCTCAAAAAAAGAACATAAAAAAAAAAATGTTTGAAAAGCTGAATGTAATCAGTGATTTTTCAGCCCTGGCTATATGTCAAATCATCTGCAGAACTTTTTGTGGATAGATATACCCAGGCTTATGCCCAACCTACCCAATCGAATCTCTCCTGGTGGGGCCTTGTTCTGAACAGCCATTTCTGGGCAATCATTTTTTTCTTTTTTTTTTTTTTTTGTGAGGAAGATTAGCCCTGAGCTAACATCTGTGCCAATCTTCCTCTGCTTTGTATCTGGGACACCACCACAACATGGCTGATGAGTGGAGCAGGTCTGCACCCAGGATCCGAACCTGTGGAACTGGAACTTAGAAAGAAAGCACGTGGAACTTTAACCACTCAGCCATGCGGCCGGCCCCCGGCAATCATTTTTTTAAATGTTACAAGGCCCTGGAACAGCTAGTGTTGACAGAGGTCTGAGAAACCTCTTCTAATGCAACAGGCTACGGGCATTATTAAAAGCCATGGAAATGGTTGTTACTGCATTTATTCAAAAATACTAAGCACCAATGATTTGATGGGCTCTCTAGGAGTTACTATATACAGATAAATAGCCTTTTAAGACTTGCATGAGAGATAAAATGCTGTTTCAGCTTCAACACCTCAATGTGAGAGGCGTCACATAAACCCAAAGACGACCTACAGCCTAGTTCCTCCCCCTTGAGCTGAGCTGGGGCTTTGATCAGAAGCCCAGAGCTAAGCACGCGCCCCGAATCCTGCCACTCACATCGTCCACTCCCTGCTCAACTAGAAGCAGCACACCACATCAAGAAGCCCGACAAGTCTCCTGTTTCTCGTGAGGAGGGTGTGCTCGTAAGGGATGGAAGCTTAGTAAGGTGGTGACGCTTCCTTACCCTTACTTAGCAGTGAGTCCTGACTCTCCCAATTCTGTTCACCCGACTCGCGAGCAGTGTTGTCAGCCTCCTGGGACCCAGTCACGCTCACGGTGGGGACAGCCACGAGGGACTTCAGCAAGCAGCCTTCTCTGACAACTCCACACACGATAACACTTCTAGAATGCTGCTTTGACCATGTCACTGTTCCAAAGCCTTCAGTGGTCCCCTACCCACAGACGGCCCGCTGGCCTCTTCTAGCCTTTTCTACTACTCCTGCCCCACAGCAACTCTCCTCCAGCCAGACAGTCCTCTTCCATCTCAAGCCCTTACCCACCTCTAAGCCTTGCTCTTCCATCTGCCTGGAATTTCCTTCGTCTCTCTTGGCCTACTGATAACCTACCCATCCTTTCAAGCCCACATCAAATGCTCCCTCCTTCATACGGCCTTCTGTTTTAATCTGCTAGCGCAGCCGTAACAAAGTACCATGGACTGTGGGGCTTAAACAACAGATAACTATTTTCTCACAGTTCTGGAGGTTGTAAGTCCAAGAGCAAGGTGTCAGCAGAGTTGGTTCCTTCTAAGGGCTGTGAGGAGAGGTTCTACGCCAGGCCGCTCTCCTTGGCTTGCAGATGGCTATTTTCTCCCTGTGTCTTCACATCATCCTCCCTCTGCTGTATCTGTGTCCAGATCTCCTCTTCTTATAAGAAGACCAGCCATATTGGATTAGAGCCCACCCTAATGACCTTGTTTTCATTTAATTACCTCCTTACTCACCCTATCTCCAAATACGGTTACATTCAAAGGTACTAGGGGTTAGGACTTCAACACACGAACTTTTGGGGGATACAATTCAGCCCATAGCAGCTGCCTTCCGGTTGCTCATCTCAGCCACAAGTGATCTCTTCTCTGTGCTGGTGCCTCCGCCGCACAGAGCACAGCTGCAACTGGCCTTCTGTCTTTGTTCCCCAGTAGGACTGCCACATTGCACTCTATGTGGGAACAATGTATTAGAGGAGAAACTGCTTAATGACTCCCACCCACAAATTCTGCAGGAGTGGTCCCTCGGGCCCTCAGTAAGCCTCCCTTCTCCTCGCCCCTAAAGCTGGGGGCAAACAGAGAGCAGGCCCCTCCCTGCTCTGACCAGCGGAGTTGTAAGTTCACCAAGAATCGGTTGTTCTTGATCCCACACTTGTCTATAATTTGTTGGACTTTATGTACTTACACAATTTAACTATTATATGAAGCAATGAAATATGAGTGCAAAAGGAAGGACCATTTACATGGAAGTGAAGATGGAAAGTCTTGCCAAAAGGGAGCTCCCAAAGTATTGCTAGATTATGTGCAAATGAGACAACGGGAAAAGTCAGGGAAAAAACCACAATTATGACTTGGAGGCCTCTGCTCTCAGATTACTCTACAGGTGTCTTTAAGTTCTTGCTCTCCTCTAATTAAGCCATAACTTTAAAGAAACCAAAAACTGGGATTTGTAGATGATGCATTATAAATGTGGTTTGTGAAAGGCGACAGGAAAATCAAACCCAGATTCAAAGAAAAGACTTTTGCCCTCCTACATCAGATGATTCTTGCATGGATACACAATTTTATGTTTTAAGTTAAAAGAAAGTGTTTATGGTATGTATGTATTAGTTTTTTTAAAAACGACTCTTCATTTTATTTACCTTTTCCACTTGATGATCCAACTGCCCAGCGCTCTTGCATAAGCTCAGAGGAACCCCGAATCAGCTGCCACGTCAAGGAAGGATTGCCCTGAGGGGTGGTTTTCATAAACAAAGAAGGCACAAGAGCCGCCTGTAGGATTTGCTAAGCTCTGGGCAGCAGCTGCCAGACCTAAGGCTTGAGGAAATGGTTTCTTTCCAAACAAAGAGCTCAGGGCAACTGGCTCAGAAGCCGGGCTCTAAACAGGGAAACACTGTCTGGAGAGTGGCTGCAATTGTCGTCACAGCCCCATCACCTCATTGGCCTGGAGAGGGACTTCTGCACAGGGGTCCTCTGCCAGCCCCACCCACACGCACAGGTCAGTCCACTCTGCAGCATCTGATCCAATGTTTATGGACACCTGCTCACAAGAGGCAACTGCACCTGGAGGATGCTTTGCGATCTTTTCCAGAACCAGTGACTCCACAGTTTGTCAACGTCACTAACAGCTCTCTAGGAAATGAAACATTTTACATTTACCCACAGGAGAAGGGACGCCTAATCCCCACTCAACCCCTGTCTGCTTTAGGACCCCAGGGTGCCACACAGCACACACCTCGGTGTTTTTGTTATTCTGTACATAAGAAAATAAGAACCCCTGCTGAACAACTGAATAAAGTTGGAAACAGAGATGGTAGTTCCTGCAGGTTTTCAGTTCAGCTACAATGTAGCCAGTTGCACAAGACCTTGATGGGAAACACATTATTTACTTTGTGTTGGATGCTCCATGGACCTGGCTGGGGCAGAATGTGATGGGATGGACATACTGCAGGGAGCACAAGGCAGCAGCTCCTCCCTGCACCCAAAGAGCATCAGCAGAACGAAGGTCCTCCCCACTCTGTGGGCAGAGGCTCCAGCACTCCTCTTCAGTAACCAGTAACGGCTCCCCTTCTAGCACCGCCGAACTGGGCTGCCATGCTCTCTGCCTGCAGTACAGAATGAACTGCGCAGTCACCCGGTATAACTTTTTTTTTCTTATGGAAAAAGTTAAAGGATTATTAACTCTGACACTACTTACAGAATTATACTGCAAATCATCAGCTATTTCCCCCGCATATTAAATCTGAGATACAGGAAATTATCCTGCCTCCCACAGATCTCTCGCCCCATTACTTATCTATAAGCCTATTTCCTTTCATTCTTCTCCAAGTTCTTTCTCACTCCTGTTTCCCTTTCCTGATCTTTGCCTCCCTCGTCTCCTTCTCTGGCTTGGCTGCTTTCCTTTATGTCGTACACCCAGAGGAATTAAAATGAACCAACGAGTAAAACTCTGGAGTTCACTATAGAGAAGAGACAAAGAACTCCAAAGCTGGAAAGGCCATTAAGGATGTAATTTGATCCCTTCCATTTTTGACAAGCAGACTGAGGTGCAAAGAGACAAAAGCTGGCTAGGGCAGAATTCTCTGGCTCTAGGCGGTCATGGCTGCAGCCCTCCAGTTGGTACTAGTACAGGGACTTGGTAAAGCGAAGACCACATTGTGCTCTTTGACTTTGCTGAGAGCCCTCCCTCCAAAGAACGGCAAGTCTGAGACGCCATGTGTGAGATGGCTCCGTCAACTGGAAAACATTCCACAAACACTGTTTATCATTGGTATACTGCACTTACACCTCCTGCAATTTACATCTCCTCAAAGCTGAAGTCACACCTAGGCACAGCGAGGGCTTGTGTGAAGACTTCATTTAGTAAGCTCTCTGTTGCGTTTCCTCACTGGGAGGGGTTAGAGGAACACCTCCATAGGATGCATACTTCTTAAATTCTCACATTCAGAATAGCCCCACAACTCTCAGGAGAGCAACAATAAAAAGATGGAGAGTACCCCCAGGACTATGTGTTACTCTTGTCAGCACACTGAATCGTGCGCAAACCCATTCTCTTTTGAGAATTATTGTTTAAACAAGAATAAAATTCATCTTTTGAATACTCTGAACATTTCTCCTCCTCTATTTATTCATTCGTTTTTGCTTCCTATGTGGCCAAATCATCTCCTGCCTTTGTCTCTGAATTTCTCATCTAAGAGATATTCTTCCTTTGGCCTAGGAATTTCTAGAATTAATTTCACGGTTGTGAAGTGTTTCCTAAACATAAAATTCTATATTATGGTACAAACAACGAAAAATACTACAGAGAGCGCCTCAATCTTTTTTAACTGGTAATCACTCTTAAGGGATACTATATTTATTGCTTTTATTTCTTTTAAGTAAAGGATAAATTTTGCTATTAAGAAATGGAGTGAAATTGTACTAACTTTTTCTCTCTCATCTAGGGTCAAATAGACAATGAGGAGATTCTATGCCACTGGCATCCAACGTTAGTTCCGATGGATGAAGACGACTCATTGAGAGGAAGAAGTGAGGGTAGAGACACTCCCAGTCACTCCTTCAAGCTGGCTGAACTCAACTTAGCCCCTCCAGGGCCTGAAATCGCTCTGCCATTCCTTAGCAGAGCCACAGCATCCTGCTATGACACGGGCACAACATGGGCTACATAGATTCCACCGCTGGGAGGGCACACTGCCACAGAATGGATGGAGGCCAAGAGAGGCGCTCAATGCAGAGATCTGACCTGAAGATGAGAGAGGAATGGGGTGAGCATCCTTAATCCCAGCCACTGAATCTGGAATCAAAGCAGAAAGCTGGGGGAAAAATGGATCCAAATCTCATTCCCTCTCAATTTAAAAGAATTTTAAAAGAGTTTTCTAAGAGTAGAAACTGCTGCCAAGGGTGTAGGAGTTGGGCTAGCTACAGGCTGTGACTGGTCTAACAAAGGCTGACTCTTACCCAGATGTCCAATAAAAACACTTAGCGAGTATCATTTCCATAAGGCTTTGTCTACTCGAAACACAAGCCAATTGTTTGGGTCCAATTTATGAAGCAAGGTCTTACGAAGGTTATGGGGTGAGGAGGCCTGATGACAACTAAATTGCCTTAAATGGAGCTCAAAACACCACCTTAAACGTTCGCTTCTCCCAAGAAATGCTTCGTCATAAATCACGTGGCTCCAAACGTATTAAAAATGACAAATAGAGCAAGCACTTACATCTCATTTTTTTCTTTTAATTCACCAATGCATCAAAGATTTCTGAAGGATATTATTCCACACAAAAAAGATGAAATGCATCAGGAATGCAAAATTCCAGGGATAAAAGAAGAGATTAAAAATCAAATGGTGGACCAGACTCCATGCTGAAAGTTATTCTGAAAATAGACATACTCGCTTTGAGACAAGGAGATGAGGCCTGTCTGCTCTGAACTTGTAGGGAGTGGAGAATCTCACAGTAATTGGACACATGTTTCTCATCTTACAGGAACTTATGAATCCATTTTAATGCATTCGAGTTCATGGGTACTATTTGTCCACAAGTAAGCTTTCTCCTCCCCTCCCCACCATGCACAATTTAATGGGGTTTTGATTCAACGGGGAACAAAACCTTCCAAAACTCACTAACGTTTCTTGAATTCCCACTATGCTAGCTTTAGGAGTTTGAAAGCATGTGCTAAATGAAACTTTCTGTGTAAGAGTCTTTAATATCCTAGTACTTTGGAGAACAAGTTATTTTTCATGTGTTCTTTCCTTTATTGGTAGCAATTAAGTCTCAGCAATAAGAATTATTAGGGGCCTAACCCAAGATGCATATTTGTCCTGACCGGGAAGAGATTAGAAAGTGGATCAGGCAGAACAGCCCAGCCTGGCAAATCCTAACACACCTCCTTGAGAGGCACTGACTCTGAGCGCTCACAGGGTTCAGCGTGGAGGAAGGAAAGGAGAGAAAACCCTCTGGGAACAACTCTTGTTTCTTCTCCCTTCTGTTGATCACAGAGACCTGGAAAATGCAACCAATTCTAAAGGCAGTGACCCTGATTTTTTTTTTCACAGTCTTTTTCAGTCTACATAGAAACATCTGTTTTTAATTGCATTTGGATTTGAAAACTAATTTTGGGTCAGATTTGGTTCAGGCTCCAATCAAGTTGGAACTAAGAGATTATTGCTTCCCCAAGCATCCCAAAATTCCAAGAGGCTTGAGGCCAAGGATACCAGACTTTCTGAATGCATGCACGGGGCACATACATTTAGCAATGAAAAAGGAATGGCCTAATTCTCTCAGGGAAATTTCCTTAAGGCCAGTGATTTTGGGTTTTAGGTTACAGCTTTTAGACTCAGGATTCGATTTGGGGAAAGGTCAGTTGGAGGACAATACCCTCCCGTGCATTCCAACACATGGAACAGGAGATTAAGCATTCATATGATCAAATCAAAATAAAAACAGTACTTTTCATTGTTCATTGGAGATCATAAATTCACCCTACCCTCCTAATTTGAAAGAAATTGAAACAAATACACTGTCACTTAACCACTATTTCCCTGCAACAGTCTCGCAGTGGCACGGAGCTCTTCTCTGCCATCTGCCTTCTAGGAGGGCGACAAAGGAGGGCAGTGCAGGAACCCCCTTCGTATGGGGCCTGGGACTGCCATCCACACTCTGGGACTGCTGAGGACACGGGCTCGGGAGATGGTCCCAACCTTGCCACCCACTCATGGTATCTTCCTAGGCTCTCTGCCTCAAAGCATCCAATTTTAAATGAAGCTCTTATTTTTCTGCTTCACAAAAACGTTTTGGGAATACTCACTGATCGATGGCAAAGTATGATTTTTAAATCATAAAAGAGCTGCTAAAGTGCAAGAAGTTGTTTGGATTTTCCTTAATGGCTGAGTCCAAAGAATAAAAGTAAAATTCCTGCCGAGAACTCTTAAGTGATTATCTGATACCGTGACAATCCAGAACATGAGCCTGAGACCTGTCACTGTGCAATTCTGAACGACAGCCGGTAACAATTTTATCAAGCTCATCAACAAGAAGCACCACTGTGTTTTTGGAAACTCAAAGTACCAATGAGTAAAAGAACAAAGAAAGATAATATTTCACTTGCCTGCATAACGATTATAAATTTAATAAGCTAAGATGCTGAGAACAGAGCGCCCTCCTGTGTTCCCCATATCCAAGGGTTGTAGGTTTAAACACTGCTGTTAATTTTCATTAAATTCATTAGCCAGTTATTCCATATGGTTTATTCACCATAAACTATTAATTCGTAAGATTCACTTTTATTGACGCAAGGCAGAGTCCAGTTACCGTTTTAGCAAATGTTTCAAGTGTTCCCTGCAGAGATTTTCAGAGATGGTGCAGCTCTTCTTCTTAAAACGTGCCTTTATAATCTAACTAGAACTTAACATCTAAGATACATCCATTTGAGTATTTAATTTTGGCTCAAAATTTTTTATCTGGTGAACCAAAGATGACCGAGGAAGCTGTGTTTGAATTTGATCCCCTGCTGAATGCTCACAACCTAGGAGATTTTGGAAAAGAGAGAGCTTTCCTTATAAATGTGTCTCAATACAATAAGGAAATGGCTATACCATTAGCTATTTACACTTATTGGAAGAGGCAATATGAAGCACATGTTTATCCCCAAAATGGCATTCTGATGGCGAAGGAGACAACAGAGTCAAGAAGTAAGATGCCACAACTTCCCATAAGCCGAGGAAGACAATGCACAGAGTAGCTGCTCCAGGGCCGCGCGGCCGCTGGTGCCTTGAAAACCACACCAGGTGCACACGTGCAGCTCCCGTCATGACCAGTGCAGATAGCAAAATTGAGGCCCTCCAGGAGACCTTCTGTGGGACTAACAAGAGAAGCAGGGACGATCCTTTCTTTTCATTACACAATACATATCTTCACAGATCACCAAAGTTTCAAATTGTATTTCTTTAGCATTTATGACATCTTCTGATTATAAAAATAATACATGGTCATCATGGAAATGTTGGGAGGTGTAGAAACCATGAAGCCTAAAATATCACCCATAATCTCAATACTTAGGGATAACGTTCTGGTTTATTCCTTTCTGTCTTTTAATGCAAGGTACATGACTATATATACAGCAGATATAATATTTTATCCTGCTCTTTTCTCCATTATTATATATTGTAAGAATTTCTTCATGTCATTAAAGATTCTTCATCCACATTTTTAAATTGTTTCAGAATATTTCATTGTATTGGGCATTCAGGTTGTCCCCAATCTTACAGACAGCGTTGTGTCAAATGTCTGAGTACATACATCTTTTTTATGTTTTCCTGGTAGTATCCTTGGCATAGATATCTAGACATGAGATTCCTACTTTCAAGTCTCTTGATGCAAGCTGCCAGAACGTCTTCCAGAAAGGCTGTAGCAGCTCACACATCTCCTCGGCGCCCATCGTACGCCTGTGCAAACGAGCCCTGCTCTCATCTGCTCTGACTCCCACAATTTCCTTATATTTGCTAATTTGATGGACTAAAAAGGTCAATTTTGTTTTAGTCTGTTCATTTTGCATTTATTCAGTTTCTAGAGAGGTTAAATTATTTTTCATGTATTTTCTAATTATTTCTATTTCTTCTTTAATTATCTGTTTTTAGTCCTAGTACATTTTTCTATTTGACTTTTTCCCTCTCAGTTTATGGAGATTCTTATTAACAGCCTTCTTATTCACCACATGTAATTCCTAACGTGTCCTTTACGTTTTGGTTGTATTGTCTGTATTTGCATGTTTTATATGTATCTCATGTCCAGACATGTCAAATATTTACATTAATTCTATAAATCTTTTCCCTTCTCATCCATTTCTTTCGAGATTAGAAAGTGCTAAGATTTCAACATTTAAAATGCCTTCTATGTTTGATACTGGTGTCAGTTAATGCCCATTTAAGCATCATTTAGCACCTGTCGCTTAGCTTCAATATGGGCCTGTGGTCAGTCAACGCTTACCGGCTGGGAACGCTCACCTACGGCTGCCTCCTGGGCTCATTCGCTAGGCAATTCTGAGGGAGGGACCATCATAATCGCCCCTGAAGAAAGCGCTGTTTCCATGAAGCTTCTTTGTTCAGAGCCTGCCATGTGCTTCCTTGTTGCAGATTACTGGTTTATTTATTCCTCTTGATGTATATGTATATATATATATACATATATATACACACAGACACACATTCAACCTTTTGCAATACTTCGTTTCAAGATACTGGCAAATATCTAAGAAATGTGGACGATGTGGACATCAAACGCATTACTTAGAGAAAAATATTATTTTACTCCCATTAAGCATTCAGAAACTTAGCAGTTTCAATTTCCAGGACCTGACAGAATGAGAGAATGCACAACTGGAAATTCAAATAAACCATGGATGGTTAAAAAATCAACAAGATAAAGTGCACATCTCCAAATTGGGTCCTTTCTAAGTGGCCACAGTGAAGTATACTAGGGGCAAAGTGCAAGGGAGTGGTGACTTTTTCACTAGGTGAAACAACCACGATGTCCATATCCATACACAAATGCTTCGTACAATTTATTGTGACTTCATTACCTCGGTGTTAATACGCAAGCCCAGCAAAACAGAGTTAGGCTACAATTCTGGCTGATCTATATTCTGCTGCGCAAGTTGAAAGGAGCTTAATAAACAACAACAAAAATCCGAGCAAGAATCAATTCAGCACTGTGACTCCCACGTTGTCGGTCCCAAAAGCACGCCTCAGAATTCCAAGGCAACTTCCAAAGGTGGAAAAAAGAGAGAAGCAGCATGTTTGACTGATCAGAGCACACTGAGCAAACGATGTACTTACATTTCCTGTAGTTGAGGATGGAGATCCCCAGTAGAATGTACAAGACATATGGCCACAAATAAAGCCTGACACTTGGGTCATGCCAAGAGGATCCTAAAAGCAGTAACGCAGAAAGAACAGTAGCATGAAGAGGCAATCTACACATACATTAGGATCTCAATATTTTATGGGAAACTGGGAGCCATTAGAGAAAACTGAGATGGGAGCTTTTTTCTCTGTGTCCTTATTATTTTGGACCAAAGAATATTAAGTATCTCTTTCTAGGATGAGTAGTATTTCCTAATCCGGTAGCAAAATCACTTATCTATCCACTTGGATGTGCTAAGTTGTTTTGAATAACGGCAACTTAAGATTTTTTAAAAAATAACTTCAACATAAATGTATTTACCTGATTTCCATCTGGATTTGTGGTTCAGCCCCACAGAACCCCTTCTCTGATCAATATAAAGTCCTCTGCCAGTAGGAGGGGCCACGTGGGCAGTTCCCCAGCAGGATGGGTCTCCTCGTGTTGTGTCAGGCCCTCATACATGCCAGCCTCTGTCCGGTTGGGGGAGAAGTTGTTCTCTGGATTTTCACATATCTGCATCATACCAAGCCCTGATCAATTGTGGGATACCAACATTCACTATCTATGCAATCCCAAAGGCTTGAAGTTTCTTGGGGGTATTTCAAAACGTTAGTAAAAATTCTTTCTGAAATTTTTTTATTGGGAGACCATGGAGGGGTGGGAATCGTTCCCAGCACATTCTCATTTCTTTTTTGAAATAAAATATTTCCCACACTAGCTCTGTACATCAATAATACCTTTGTGGAGGTTATGAGATTAACAACAATGAAAAGCTCTGCAAAAATATTTCTCAAGTAACCCAAAAAATGGGTCTAAAAGAAAGAGCTTATGGCTTTCAAATGAAATTACCTTTTTCACTTCTGTTGAAGTCACGTTGATTCTTCATCAATAAGAGACTGGGTGTTGCCACTGACGCCACAGTGAGCACCAGTTGTCCCTGCCCCCGTCACACACACCTGCTGCAGGCTTCGCTCCCTGGTGCTTAAAAACAGACAAGGCAACAGAGAACTAGCGCCACAGACTGCCGAAAGGAGGTACTGCAGCGGAAGAGCACTTAGCAGGTATTTAATCTCCAGATTACTTGTGTTTCTGGAACGGCTCGACAAGAAAAGGTATCCAGAAAAAAAATATGTCCTTTCCTCAGAAGTCAGTATCTCTAAGTGCATCTGAGGAGAGGACAGCCACAGGGAGCGATGGATGGACTGTGGTGATTGCCTGGATCAATCAGAGGAAAAGAAAGTGCTGTTTCAATTGCCTAGCTACACATTTTTTAAGCTCAGTGCCTCCACACTAGCGCTGACAGCCCTTGGGAGGAGATAGCAGACAAGAAAGACGAACACTACAGAGAGGAAGTAGAAAGACAGTGCAGAATAGGACAGAGGAGATGACAAGTGGTGTTAGTGGCAGCAGTAGCCAACAGAAATTAAAAGCAGTACCAGGGAGGGTGATCCAGGCCTCTGAGAGAAGCAGAGAGGCAGCAAAGAGCCCTGCACTTGAGACAGATAAAGAGCAACGTGACGAAGAGAAACCCAGGCCCCAGTGGAACATGTCGAACGGCAGTCCTTCAATGGGGAAAGAGAAGTCGCCAAACAACAAATTTTAATAAAACCTACATTTCTAGGGGACAGGAATGTAAAACTGAATAATTCATGCTAGTGCTCCAAGATGCCATAAATTAAGTCATTGCATCCTAAGGACCACGTCTCCTATATCTGCATCTGCATCTGCATCGCTCAAACTGTCAGCAGTGCCAGTCAAAGTATACTTTGGAAAGCTCTCCAAGGCAAAAACAAAAAGCAGCTGTCCATAAACCATTAAATACACAGGACAGAAGGACTCCTTCTCCACGGGCACTGGCTGGCTACGTTCTTACTCCATCAGGTGACAATAAAAGCACGAGAACTTCCATGAGTGATGATCAAATTGAACACTCTGATTTACGGGCCCAGGAAATGCTGGGATGTGGACTCAGCAAATGTGAAAGGCAAAGCCAAAAAGCAAACACAAACATACAGAAACTTACGTTTAAGTAGAAAACTCGGTCCCTTGTAAGTCAGACCACTGTCCACCGTGAGTAAGTCCATGCGGTTTTAACCTCTGCATTCCATTTTTAACTTAGGGTCAGCATCCAGAGACACCAGACACACAGACATCTGATTGCAAGATTCTGAGTAAATCATTCCCACTTGTTTAACATCAAACTGATGAAACATTTAAAAACGTTTGTGGAGTTATAACTGCAAAGGTAGAATGCACGTTTTTTTCCATATTACAGCCACATGTTAAGACAACAGACATCAATAAAAAATTACCTTGAAAACGCATTGCGTACTTGGAGGATTGGCTCCATCCCATAACACTCCAGTGAGGGAGACTATCGAGCACATGTTCCTCTGCAAAACTTAATTTTCTTTTGAACCCTGCACTGACCCTATGTTTAACATCACTCCAAATTCAGTCTATTTTGCCCACACAAGATATTGCAGCTAAGCAAAACTCTGTTCCGGAAACCTCATAAATTGTATGAGCTGCTCAATTTAGGCCTGAGGGAGTAAACTGAAGAGAGCTAGCCTGACATAGCATTTTAGACTGCTGGCTGCAGAAACTCAAGATTAGTTCTAGAATGACTAAACTAGTTCTCGTGGTGACTATGCATATACATATATACACATCCACACACACATATCTCACTATTTTAGTGATTTTTTAACCCAGTAGTCCCTTTAACTTAGTTCTGGATGCCATGCTTCATTTAATATATCTAAAGTGGATTTGGTGTCGGGGGGACGGGAGTACAGGGGAGGAAACCGATTGAGTGCCCTCTAAGCACCACGGGCATTCCTGGGGACATAAAACATATTTTATGATTCACCCCATCCACCACTGTTCACCAAAGCCTGCTAGAGGCTGGGTGCTCAGGACTCAATACTGAACAGAGGCAGGTTATAACCTCTTATGACGGTTATGATGCACGTGACACCATTTAAACTGTGAATCCATCAGATAAAGTCCTGACATCACCAGATGTGGATTTTGAAATCTAATGCCTCCACTTACTAGCAGTGTGAGCTTGGTCCAATGCATTGACGCCTCAGTTTCCTCATCTGTAAAATGGAGGTTGCTATGAGGAATAAATGAGAGCGAAGAGCACATGTGACAGGCCCAGCACAGTGCCTGGCACACAGCGAGGAGGCGTCCCCACCTTCCTCACCACATCCGTAGTGGGCTCTGCGGTCGATTCTGCGGATCTAAGAGCTGGACTCGCCCTGTACTCGTGACAGCAGCCAGGGGGCAGCAGGGAACGTGCCCGATTGGTCTGGAGGGGGAAATGGGGCCACTTTCATCCATATAGAGCTGAAACCAATTCCCATTTTTGTGCTGGCTCCTGGAGAAACAAATTAAACAGTCATTTAAAAAAACAGTAATCAAAGAAAAGTAAAACTGGTATTCAGTCATCAATCGTATGCCGAGCGCCTATTCTGTGCCAGCCTCTCAAGACAAAAATAGCGGGTGCCCTCTGGGGTGGGGTGGAGGTGTGAGTCATGGCAGCGCTGACGACAGTCGGCACTTAGAGCTACTGGCAGTTATGACTTTGGGGAGGACCTGTTTTCAGAGCGGCCAAGAGAGAAAAAGTGGTGCTGTTTACCATCTACAGAAATCTCTTAAGGGTATTTGACTTTTCTTGCCAATCTCTCTTATCTAGAGAGACAAAAGTTTCTCTGATTTATGATTTCTGTTTATTTTTCAATCACACAGACCAACTAAAATAAAAAGTAGTAACATGGAATCTAAATGTGCCCCATCCAAAAATTCTCAAAGGACTCGTTGGGATGATCAAGGAAATGTTATGACTTACAATGATAAGGCTTATCTCATTGACAATAACTCTAAAGTGTTCTATTGGTCGTTAAATGAGAAAATGTCAATTACAAGTAGAAATATTAGACTGAACTGTCCCTGATCTTACATTTTTCTTCTGATTTTTTAACTTGTGGTACGTGAATTGTGAGAGTTGGTGATATCCATGTTCCTGTAGAAGACAGCTGTAAAAATTGGAGAGGTACCTAGAGATGGACATCCGCGAATGTAAATCCAAAGCCACCTTCATATTATATAGCTATATGATATTAGATATATCTATAATATGTTGGATGAAGGTGACGAAGTCATTTACATGATTAAATACAACAAAACATCTTAAAAGCTTGCAAATCTTCACTTTATTTTTTTTCCATTTGAATACTGACCCAGAGATGTTTGTCTATAGCCACTGTTCTATTTTTAATGATTACTCTCATTGTGACCGTCCGTCAGTATTGCTGGGTCATTCTTCAGCCTCGGTGCAGAAGAGGCTAAGCCAGCCCCTCATGGCTACACATCATGTTCATGCCTATACTAAGAAGTTAGTCACTGCTTATCTGAAAGTCACATTTAACTGGGTATCCTGTGTTTTCATTTGCTGAATCTGGCAAGCCTACCCGTGAAGCCCTCCATGCATACCTATCACAGAACCTTCACTCTTTGAAGATAAATCCCGAGAAGTTTCACCCGAATAGGCAGTTGCCTAGTCAAGTAGCAGCCTATGAAATCTGTCAGGTCCCCACCGACACAGCACAGCAGAAAGCCCAGAGAAAGTGCTTCCTCCACTTGTCCATTTCTGTAGGCCACGTAGAAACAGCTGCAAAGCTATGTAACAAATAAACACGCAGAGTACAGAACTTAATGAGGCAACTCAGTACCAACTACAAACAAAGCGGATGCCGGACAGCAGCGAACATCCCGTTCACCCCAGCCGAGGCTCTAGGACTGTTCTTTGACCTTCATTTACGGCAAGCAGCTAACAGATTTAAGAGCTAAAGGAAGCACCGTGGCAATCCTAAAACATTAATTTGCCTATTCTCTCTGCTTTTCTTTAACCATTTGAATGGAAATTCATATACGTGTCCTCAGTATGTGCTATGTTTTCTTGGCCTCATAGTGGGGGAAGATGTTAAGCCAGGTAATTAGACAAACTAGACATATCACTGAAACATAAATAAGATCACGGGTTCAAATTTTTACCAGTGGTTAGATTGTAAACCAGCATCTTTTCTAAACAAAATCACTTCTAATCAAATTGCCCGTGTGCACTGGCATAATTAGGGAAATAAATGAGAAAATCCGTTTGACCCAGAATAGTAAAACAAAAGCTTGGGCTCTGGGGTCTGAAAGACCAAAAACCATGACTTTCACCTATGGGAAATCAGACACTTCACCTCTCGGAACCTCAGCATCTAAAAAGTCAGATTAAATGATGACAATCACAAGCTAGTGGTAGAGCTGGCCGTCGGCCCCGGTCTCCCGCCTCCCGCTGTCTTTCAGTACCACGTGAACTGCCCGAGAGTGGATGTCCCCGGCACCCAGGTCTGAGACCGTGAACCCCAGAGCTGAGGCGTTCCTCCAGGAGGCGGTGGTGAATGGTAGAATAACGTGATCTTCAAAATGCATTTTCTTGTGTTTCAGATTTCCAATGCATCTGAGGACTGACTATGTTCTGTACCTTTCTACAATACTTTATAAACAGATGACTTTTCTAGACAGGTATAACACTTTATAGGTTCCCTTGCAGCAGCTCTCTGTTGCTTGAGATTATTTCTATAGTAGATATGGTTGGTTCCCGACTTCTAATTATAAATAAACTCAGCAAGATGGACAACTTTGCTCTGCAGAACTGAACTTGTTAGACTCTTTTGCAAAGGATTCCCTTGTCCACTGAGAGAGAACAGCATAATACAACATCTGACCACAGATGATTTAAATTTTCCTCTATTCAAAGAACACATTCAAAAGAAATTCAAGATAGAATAGTGAAGAGTTAAAGTACATACGATTTGTTGTCAGGTTTTTTTTACTGAATACTAATTAAAAAAGAGCAGTCAGTGCAATATATCAACAACCTTGCTGTAATATTCCAAAATGTTTTATAATGATCTCTAGTGCATTCAAAATATACAAGTAGAACCTTTGTTCAATAGGAAGCCCAATATAAATAGCTTAAAATATTTAACATATTCAAAACAAGAATATTTAAATATTTAAAAATACATAGGAATATATGGACAAGAGTATTAAATTATGGACTTGAAACCCAAGATTCTTAACTTATGGTAGAGTAGAAAACAGAACAGACGATGGAAACCAGCCCTACCCACACACTCCAGTACTCCCAGGAGCTGGACTCACATTCCTGCAGAAGATGCCAAATCTATCATGTTCCATTCATTCGAGCCTTCTTATCTCTACTGACGAGATGCTGGTAGCAAGCAAATGCACCTGCAATTCCATCACTGAAGCATCATGGATAATTGATGGTGCTATTTTCCAAGAAAATACAATTTAATTTCAGAATAGTCTTTCCTCTTCAAGAATGTCTTGATTCAGACTGAAGTTTGCCTAAAAATTGTTTCCAAATCTTTAAAACTCAAATATAAAAATTGAATACTGTGTAAAAAAAAGTGTTTCCTTACAAAATATTGTTGAAAGAAATTAAAGATTTAAATAAATGGAAAGACATCCCATTTTCATAGATTGGAAGACCTAATATTGCTGAGATGGCAATACCACCCAAAGAAATCTACAGATTCAATGCAATCCCCACCAAAATTCCAACTGCCTTTTTCTCGGAAATGGAAAAGTTGATCCTAAAATTCATATGGAATGTAAAGGACCCCAAATAGTCAAAACAATCCTGAAAAATAAGAACAATGTTGGAGGACTCACACTTCCTTATTTCAAAACTTATGACAAAGCTACAGTAATCAAAACAGTGTGGTACTGGCAAAATAATAGATATATAGATTAATGGAATAGAATTGAAGGTCATAAATAAGCCCATACATTTATAGGCAACTGATTTTTGACAAGGGTGTTAAGATCATTCAATGGTGAAATAATAGTCTTTTCAACAAATGGTGCTGGGACAAGTGGAAATCCACATGCAAAAGATGAAGTTTATGTCACACCACATACAAAATTTAACTCCAAATGGATCAATGACCTACATAGAAGAGCTAAAACTGTAAAACTCTTACAAGACAACATAAGGGTAAATCTTCATGACCTTGGATTTGGCAATGGATTTGTAGATATGACACCAAAAGCATGAGAAACAACAACAAAAATAGATAAATTGGACTTCATCAAAATTAAAAACCTTTGTGCATCAAAAAACACTATAAAGAAAGTGAAAAGACAACCCACAGAATGAGAGAAAATATTTGCAAATCATATACTACCTGATAAGGGTCTAGTATTCAGGAGATATTAAGAAATCTTACAACTCAACAAGAAGACAACCCAATTTTAAAAATGAGCAAATGACTTGAATAAACATTTATCCAAAGAAGATATAGATATAGTCAACAAGCACATGAAAAGACACTAAACATCATTAGTCATTAGGGAACTGCAAATTAAAACCACAATGAGATACCATTTCACATCCACTAGGATGGCTGTATTTTAAAAAAAAGGAAAACAAGCGTTGGCGAGGATACAGAAGAATGAGAACACTTGCATATTGCTGGGGAGAATGTAAAATGGTCCAGCTGTTTCTAAAACAGCTTGGCATTTCCTCAAAAAGTTAAACAAGGAATTATCACACTACCTAGAAATTCCACTTCTGGGGTATAGACCTAAAATAACTGAAAACATGTTGAAACAAATATATGCACAAGCATATCCACAGTAGCACTATTCACAATAGCCAAAAGGTGGAAACATCCCAAATGTCCATCAAGAGATGAATGGATAAAGGAACTGTGGTATTTGCATACAATGGAATATTATTCTGCCATAAAAAGCTACACAAGCTGACACAAGCTACAGCATGGATGAAACTCGAAAACATTATGCTAAGTGAAAGAAGCCAGACACTAAAGGTCACATATTGTATGATTTCATTTATATGAAGTATCCAGAATAAGTAAATCCATAGAGATAGAAAGCAGATTGGTGGTTGTCAGGGGCCAGGAAGAGGGGGAAATGGGGAGTACCACTTAATGGGTATGAGGATTTCTTTTGGATGAAAATGTTTTGGAACTAGGCAGAGGCTATGGTTTCCCAACATTGTGAATGTACTGGAAGGAAGCCACTGGGTTTTACATTTTAAAATGGTTGATTTTATGTTATGTGAATTTCACCTCAATAAACAAATTGTTTTATTGAGGTGTAATATTCATGCAATAAAATGCACCCAGTTTAAGTGGATGTCTCCATGAATTCTCGCACATATACACCCATATAACTACCACCTCGGTCAAGATATAGAACACTTCCATCACCCAGAAAGTTCCCCTGTGCCCCATTCCACTCATACCACCGGCCTGCACGCCCAGCCCAGCAACTATTTCCTCACACCATAGATTAGTACTCCTATTTTAGATCTTCCTGCAGTGCAGTGTGTCTTCACTCTTTTGAAGCCAGCTTCTTTTCCTCAGTATATTTCTGAGATTTGCCCAATTTGTTAATTTATCGATAATTCACTCTATTTCAATCCTGAGGAGATTCCACTGTGTGACCAAGCCACAGATTTTCATCTGGTCATCCATTGATAGACATTGGGGTTGTTTGCAATTTTTGGCAATTATGAATACAGCTCCTACAAACCTTCGTGTACAACTCTTTATGTGGGAATATTTTCATTTCTCTTGGGTAAATACCTACCAGTGGGATTGCTGTGTCATAAGGTAAATGTAGGCTTAATCTTATTTAAAAACAAAAAAAGCCAAACCTCTTCCTGAGTGCTTGAAATGTCTGACACGCCCACCAGCAACGTATGAGAATCAGTTGCTCCACATCCTCACCAAGACTTGGTATGGTCAGTCTTTTTCATTTTAGACATTCTCTAAGGCTAGTTTGCTCCTAGCCCCAAGGCACAGGCTTTTTGGGATCTCTGCTGAGTGCTCCCGGTATTCAGCAAGATCTCTCTGCCCTGCCCAGTCAGAACTCGCATGTCTTCTAGGCCCATGTGAGCTCCAGCAGTTTTTCAGGTAATGGCTCCCAGGTACTTTTTCTTTCCCTGGTGGTAATTCTTTGCCTGGCCTCACAGAGACTTGCCCTACTTTGGATTAATATTCTAACCAAGACTAAAGGTGACCCATATGCAGATTTCCAGAGCTGTTTCTCTGCATAGCTTCCTCCTTTCTGGAACTCTAAACTATGATCATTGTTCCTCACTCCCATAGTTTTTATTTCTGTCTCTTTAGTAGGCTTAACCATAGTCTATTCTGTATTAAATTTAGTTTATAATTCATTTACGTATACAGTTTATCTTTGTATCCCTCCCTGGGCTTAGCACAGTTTCACGCACAGTAGAAGCTTAGATAATGTTTCTGCAGTTACACTCAACTTATCAAAGTTGTGTGGTTTGGAGGCAGAACCTGAGGAGGCTTTTCTAAGCACCATATCGTCTTGCACACCCCTGGGCCCTCCTCCCTCCCTAGGCCCAGAGTAGGTAAAGTACTCATACTGGGTGCTCCCACAGCATCCTGCTTCCCAGCCAGACTGCCAGTTCCGTGGAGGCAGGACTATGTCACTCTTGCCCCCCACTCTTCACCTGGCACCATGCACCCCACCTAGAACTTGACAGGCACCCAGTACGTGTTGATTTTACAATGAATTGTTCCTTTGGCACTTGCCTCTTTTGTTTTTGGATATTAGTAAAGAGTCACTGGCTGTCCCATTTGTAGGGACTCATTTCAAGACAAGATAGTGATTGGTTTTTCCGAATCATCCTGAATCATTCTGTAATACAAACTTCCATGGATGACATATTGCTGGAAGTGGCTACATACGCAAACTAGAGATTGCTGTATTCGTTAGAACAAAGGCTTGTCTGCTGCATCAAAGACCTAATAATTGCTGAAACAAAGTGAAAGTTTATTTCTTTCTCCTGTCACATTCTGAGCATAAACAGATATGTTAAAATCAGTGCGAGGACCCTGGCTTCTCTAACATTTTACAGAGTTAAGTGCACATAACTTTTACTTCCTTGGTTAAAATTATTCCTAGGTATTTTGTTCTTTGGATGCTACTGTAAATGGAACTGTTTTCTTAAATTTTCTTTTTGGATAGTACATTGCTGGTGTATAAGAAACAAACTGATTTTTGCATTAATCTTGTGCCCTGCAACTTTGCTGAAGTCATTTATTAGCTCTAGTAGTTGTTTTGTGTGGATTCTGTGGAATTTTCTATATATAGGACCATGTCATCTGCAAATAGACATAGTTTTATTTCTTACTTTCCAATTTGGATGTTTCTTATTTCTTTTTCTTGTCTAATTGCACTGGCTGGAGCTTCCAGTTCAATGTTGAATAGCAGTTTTGAAAGCAGCTATTTACCATGGAGTATGATGTTAGCTGTGGGTTTTTCACAAATGCCCTTTATCATATTGAGGAAGTTCTCTTCTATTCCTCATTTTCTGAGTGCTTTTATCATGAAATGGTATTAGATTTTGTCATACACATTTTCTGTGTCAGTTGAGACGATAGTGTGGTTTCCCCTTCATTCTGTCAATGTGGTGTAGCACATTGATTGACTTTCTTACGTGACCCGCTCTTGCAGTTCTGGGTTAAACCTCACTTGGCTATGGTGTATAATCCTTTTAATATGCTGCTGGATTCTGTTTGCTAGTGTTTTGTTGATTTGTGCGTCTATATTCATAAGGGCTACTGTCTGTAGTTTTCTTTTCTTGTGGAGTGTTGATCTGGTCTTGGTTTCAAGGCCACATTGGCTTCACAGAATGAATTTGGAAGAGTTCCCTCTTCTTCAGATTTTTGGCAGAGTTTGAATAGGATTGATGCTAATTCTTTTTGAAATATTTGGTAGAATATACCAGTGAAGCCATTTGGTCCTAGACTTTTCTTTGTTTGGAATTTTGATTACTGAGTCAATCTCTTGTTACAGATCTGTTCAGATTTTTATTTCTTCTGAGTCAGTTTTGGTTATTTGTGTGTTTCTAGGAATTTCTCTATTTCATCTAAGCTGTCTAATTTGTTGGCCTTCAATTGTTCATAGTATTATCTTTTAATCTATCTTATTTTCTCTACGGTTTGTAGCAACAACCTACTTTCATTTCTGATTTAGCTATTTGTGTCTTTTTTCTTGGTCAGTCTAGCTAAAGGTTGTCAATTTTGTTGATCTTTTCAAAGAACCAACTTTTGTTTCATTGATTCCCTCCATTGTTTTTCTATTCTCTAATGGAATAGACCTTTTTTTAATGGTATGAAGGACATAAAGGACAGAGAAATCAATTCTAACTAAGGACTCTTGAGAAGGTTTCTTTGAAGGGTTAGGGTAGAATTTGGCCATTAATTTCCTGAAAAGCAAAGTTTTATTTCACAACTCTCTCCCAAATTGAGAAAAAGTCCTGGAAATAATGTGCCACTTTTGAAGATCTGCTAGTTTAGGGAAGACGGTGCATTTGGAGAAACGTGTGCTTTTTTGACCTCTTATTTAGTGACTTTTGGGTAGTGGTTAGCTTCTAAAACGCTAATACTGAGGGAAAAAAATCATACAAGCAAATCAGCTCACCTCTCTGTTCACTCCTCCTTCCAACTTCCAGACCCTCCACAGCAGGGAGCATGATTGCTGGCTTGGAATCTGAAAGGATGCAGAGGCCTATCTTATTTATCTAAGTGCTGCATGCTTAGGTCCTACGGAACGTGTTCTCAAAGTGAGTGTGAGCCAAAGAAATGGTACTCAGAAAAGAGCTTAAAGGTAGAGCCTACCCCATTTCAGACTCAGGGAGGAAAATCAATTCATGCATAAGTGTCTTGGAAACTTGTCTTAGAGTTTGAAGATTGAGGGACCAGCCCCGTGGCCAAGTGGTTACGTGTGCACACTCACTTCAGCGACCCAGGTTTTCGCTGGTTCCGATCCTGGGCGGGGACATGGCACCGCTCACCAAGCCATGCTGAGGCAGCGTCCCACATACCACAACCAGAGGCACTCACAACTAGAATACACAACTATGTACTGGGGGGCTTTGGGAGAAGAAGAAGAAAAAAAAGACTGGCAACAGGTGTTAGCTCAGGTGCCAATCTTAAAAGAAAAAAAAAAGAAATTGAAGATTGAAACCTCTTCTTTTTGACCATTCCCAAACATGCCACTTTTAACACATATATTAAAGGAAAGAATAGAGTAGAGCAAGGAAGAAAAACAGGTTTTCTAAAAGTTTCAGACAATGTTTCATGATTGCATCTCTCACGAAATGTACACTCCCACACAGAAAATGCAGCAATAAGCTATTAATCACCTTAAGAGATGCTATCAACTTTATTGGTATGAAAATTTACATCCTATCTATAAAATCCCATAGGATTTTGTTTGAAGCTAATAATCAAAAGTTATATTTTTCTTTTTGAAATAACACTTAGCTTTGAGATACACACACACATACACACATTTCACTCCCCATTTTTAACTTCTCAGAAATCTTTTATTGTAAAAACAAAAGTATTAGAAAATGGGAGTCTTCAGTTTAATTTTCTGTAAACTCTCCTGAATTATTCTCTAAATAACATAAAGGGAGAAAGCTCACACATCTCATACATCATTCTCAGTCCATCACAGCCAGCAAATGTTAGTCAAATGAGGAAAACACCACCTAATATGTCATTAGTAGGCTCTTACTAATATTTCAAATGTGTGGATCTAACACCATTCTGTTGTGCTCAGAAATAAATCTGAGATGTAAACTATGCATCAAAGAATATTCTTGTGTTTAGGTCAGTCCAGCTTTCTGAGTGACCAGCACCCCCTACAAAATAAGCAGCTGCCAGGTTGGGTGGCCTAACAGATTTTGTTGTTGTTGTTGATACTTTATGTAATATTTTAAAAACTGCTGGCAGTTGAAGTGTAAACACATTTCTGTAAAGATCTCACAGCACTCCTTCCACAGCGATGCGGAGCCACATGAGTATTGCCCAGAGATTCTAAATAACGCCCAATCTTGGTAGATTGCAATCATTATACAAATGTTCAAAGTTATCCAAACATCAAAAAAGTAAATATTACACACTGGAAATTCTGGACTGATCCTCTCACTGGCTTGAAGAACACACTCTCACAATGTCCCCAGACCACGTAAATGAACTGTGTGTGTTGAATGGAAGACACCAATTAAGACAAGTTAGAAGTATCAGATAAAGAATTTTCGTAGCAAAAAACATTTCACACCTTATTCTTCACCTGAGCTATCCTGGTCGAATACTTTATAGTACGCTATGTCCTCCTTCTCTCACAGAGTCAGAAATTCATAATACAGTATAGGTTGGAGACCTGGTAGTGTCTGACTGCCACGTACAAACTGCCAAGAACACAGCTGTCGATGCCAGACAGTGCAGGACAGGCATCACAAACGTTTCTCTCCAGCAGTCAGTGATGCCAAGTCTAGGGCCACAGTCCAGCATAAGGCCTCATCCAGACAGACTTCCACTTCTCCTTATTCCGAGGTGTCCCGGTACCGGACTCAGCACTGCCACACGAGGCTCTGGCCAGCGATTCCAGTTCTTGAAAAGGACGTAAAGACACAACGTGTGTCTAAGAGGGTCAGCAGCTAGCTTGATGCTACAGGGCCTTCTCTAAAGTCATACAAGTTGGGTGGCTGCCCTCCAGCCCACCTGGGGTAGCAGAGGTGCTCAGGGACCAGGATTGGGGGCAAAGTGCCCCTGACAACCTAAAAGACCTACTTTGAGGGCACAGTAACAGAGAGGTGGGTCAAATGTGATCTGGAGCTGGGGAAGTTTTTAGCCTCTAGATATAAATATTTTTTAATTTGTTGCCAACATTTAAAAACAAAGAGATTTCACATAAAATGAGAATTTGGATGTCTTTTGGAAACGAGAAAATTTGGCAACTGGAGCAGCTTTCTTCATGACAGTGGGGTGGAGCTGAGGAGCAGCTTCACCTAGGACAGGGCAAGCACGCCACGGACCTGCTGGCATCTGAGTTTGCAACGTGGTCACAGATTCAACAGCATGCACACAGAGGAATCTATAAGGAAGGCATTGATTTTCACGTGGAGGCACGATTTCTGTGTGTCTTAGCAAAGCTGGTCCATTATGACTCTCTGATCTCCTATTCATCCTGTTTGCTGAAACTTTTTTAAAAAACCCTGTCTCTGCTACTTGGTTGAGGAGGATTGAACTTTTATGAACTTTTTGTTCCTCACTTCATTAAAGCCATTTGTTAAATGACTGCAGGGGCCTTTTCTGCTTTGCTAATTCCTCTCTTTTCCCCAGAAGCTTTTGGACTACTACCGTGTAGACATCCACGGCGGGTTAGCCACCTAAGGTACACAACAATTTCTTTTTCAGAGTGAGAATAAGGGAAATGGCAAGTTCAGAGTCTTCAAAGTCAGACACTGCCCCTTCCCCCAGCTCCGCTCTGCCCGGCCTCTGCCATCTGCCACGCAAAATCGACAGGGCTCAACAGACCTAACTTACTAATTAGTAAGTCACCAAATGATACTCAGCTGCTTAAATGTCATGTCCTTATCCTTGTCATTTCTGCAAAAAAGGCACATGGTAAAGCAATAAGGTTTAGAGGGCAGAGCATGGATTGGGGATAGGAAATGGCTTAAATTCTGGCTCAGACATTTTATATCTGTACGATTTTATTGTTTAATTCCTGAGCAATGATTTCCACATTTATAATGTGAAGAGTAACATGAAAACATACGTAAAGGAGTGAGCACTGTGCCTGCCACACAGCGGGACTCAATCAGCTTGGTTCCCTCCCTAGTTCCATGTCCTATAGACAACGAGTCAAGTCTCAGAAGTCCCACCATTCTTGGTGACATGGAGAGAGTATCTCGGACACTGTAAAGCAAAATGCTGAGAATTACCTTAACTTTAATATGAACCCAAGTCAACAGAAGGAAAAGAAAACTGTCAGCCTGGAGAAGTCAAGAGTGAAATTCAATTTAAAAGATAGAAACACTCCCAAATGAAAGATTCATCCTCATTCCTTGATCTCCCCTCTAATCAATTCTCTATCCTCTGTATAGAATGTCTCCCAAGGGATTGCTCGGCCAAGCCCATCTCTCAAGCTCCGCCACCTGTGCCTTGCTACGCCTGTTTGGTGCTGTAGTCTGGCCCCTTGTCACTGACTTGTGGTCTGCAGATAAGCAGCATCAGCATCAGCTGAGAGCTGGTTAGAAATGCAGACTCTGGGGCTCCAGCCCAGAACCACAGAATCAGAAAACTGCACTGTAACAGGATCCCCAGATGACCCTTATGCGCACCGGAGAGTCAGAAGCGCTGTCGGAGCTCACACAGTGTGTCACTTTCTTGTTTACCTCTCTTCAGGCTGTTCCTTGAGCACCTGTCACGTGCCAGGCACTGTTAGATACTTTGTATCTAATTTTCACAAAAGTAGGAATTATTACTACTAATTTGTATATGCTCCAACTGAGGCTGGGGAGGTTGAGGGTCTTTCCTCAGCCGTCCGGAAGGATCACAGGGTCTCTCAAGCAGGCTTTCTCTACTCCTCATTTCCAGAGCTCAGGCTCTCAGATGGGTTTAGGAGGCAAAGCCCCAAAGTCATGGTAATGTCTCTGAAGAACACCATGAAAAATTAGATGGCTCATTTTATCTCAAGAATGAGAAAGACCTTTGCCAGCAGGATATAGGACTAAATTAGGTGTTTGCAACATCGAAATCATAAGCTGGAGCATAAAAGAAAAGCAAGGTGTCACCTGGTACAGTCTGAATGTTGTCATCTGTTCCTTGATCACTCAGTCTGCCTTCTGCCCACACTCACCAGCCACCAAGTGTGACAGGCACCAGAGCCTTAGGAAACGTGTGTGAGGAAATACTTCAAGGCAAGACAGTTTTGTTAACTGAATTTCCCCCGGTGATTTGGAGGAGACCACGCCCGGCCTATTTGGCAGCCAGATGTCCCTGGGGGTTGCTCCTAGTGTTATGAGGAAGGGAAGTTTGAAGCCTCAGCCTGGACGCTGCTTGGGCAGTATATGGCGCAGGGAGCCAGCTGCAGCCTGTTTGGTGCTGGAAAGCCTTCCTGCCTAAGTCAGTCAACACAAAGTCACACACTTTCTGTACATCTCCCTCCCCTGAAGGCACCCACAGCATCCACATCCCGCTAATGGGACCAGGAGGGACGGCCCCTCCCTCAACGCCTAGAGTTGTAAGCACCCACAGGCCAGGAATGAGATCTAAACACACATCCCCTCCTCTTCTCCATCTTCCAACTTTCCCCACATTTCCAGGCATTGGATGAGGGCTTTAAATAAGATAACAATGTAACTTGACTATTAATACTATTACAATTTATCAAGTGCCTGCTAAGTGGCAGGCACTGCAGGAGATACTTCTAGAAGCTGTCTTCTTCAGTTCCCACAGAAATAGGAGAACACCACGGGGCTGGAGGGGTGAAGTGACTTGCCCAAGATCATGGAATCAGTAAGGGGGCAGGGTACGCTCAAATTTCAATTCCTACAAGCCCTCCTAGGCCACACTGTGTCCCCGAGGTCAGACGACACCACATAGGCTCCCTGGGCAGATCAGCCTTTCTGCCCCCTCACCAAGTGATCTACAAAGATGATAGGGCTCCAGGTGCCTACCGGGCTCAAGACTCGTTCATATTTACACACCAGCATTCTCAGGTCCTCCATCTGGACCTGGGAATCTGAATTTTCCACAAGCCCCCCCCAAGCCCCCACCCCCGGTGTCCTCAGACGCTCACGAGCGAGATTCAGAGTGGACTGGGGGTCATTCTGTACAAAGCTGGTCTCGGGTCTCCCATCAGAATAGCCAAAGTACCCGCGCAAACCCAGGGGCAGGTTACCAACCTCAGAGAAACGCACCGCGTTCGGGCACAACCTTGGACCAGGAGGGGACCGGCGACCTGGCGCAGCCGGCGCGCAGCCGCGTCCTCCCAGAGCCTGCGAGATGCCACTGGCGCGCCCTCGGTCCGGGGCCGCCCGGGAAGGCACGCCCCACCCAGGAAGGTGCAGGGTTTGCAGGCGCCACCCTCCCAGGGTCCCACCACTCCCGACACCACCCCTTCCCAGGTCAAGTCCAGATTTTCAGGTCTCGGACGTCCGGGTTCCTCTTCTAGGCCCCTTGTATCCGCCCCATTTTCATTCCTCCCCGCACAAGCCCATTGTGCGGGGAGGAATCTAGGCAAACGGCTGCCTCCTCCCGGAGCAGGATTTAAGGTTTTGTCCAACATCATTTCTTGTCCTGGATAACTCCCGGGACCCACCCAGAAAACCCGGTGACCGCTGCGCAGCCCCACCCGAATCCCGGGTGCAACCGCAGCCCGGCGCAAGGCCAAGGCCCAGCCGCCGGCCCCACCGCGCCATCCACCCGGCTCCGGGCAGGATGCCCCTGGGCCCACCCATCCAAGGGGCCCCGGAGAGGGCGAGCAGGGTCCCCGGATGGTGCCATGCTGGAACCAGACAGTGACCCCTGCAGGCGGCGGCGGACCCGCGTCCCGGCGCCCTGCACGCTCACACCACGCACTGGCACAGGCACTCCCACTCCCGCGAGGGCACACGCTTGTACGGCCGCATGTCCACAGAAATCCCACAGTCACAGTCATTCACACACATTCCCGTGCATACAGCGCACGTTCCCATCCACACACACATTGCAAATAGATAAATGCACTCACACTTACACACACTTGCACACCTACTCAGTTTTTACTGCATACAGTTAAAAGCTACTCTTTCGGTGGTAGGCTGAATAATCCCCGCCCCCCCCCACCCCTCCGCCGCCCCCAACATATCCAGGTACTAATTCCTGGAACCTGCGAATGTGACCTTATGTGACAAGAAAGGATTCTGTCAATGTGATTAAATTAAGGGTCTTGAGATAGGAAGATTATCCTGGATTATCACGTTAGCCCTAAATGCAAGGGCGTGTGTATCCTCCTAAGAGGGAAGCAAAGGGAGGTTTAGCTAGAAGAGGAGGCAATGTGAGCAGAAGCCAGGCGGAGCCATGTGGCCCTACCCGAAGAAGGCGGGCAGCCCGGAAGCCGGCGGAGGCTGGCGAGCAAGCCACAGAGCTGGGAGGGGGCTGCCCTGCCGACCCCCTGATTCCAGGCCAGCGAGCCTGATTCCTGACCCAGCCTGTGGAACTGTGAGAGAATAAATTTCTGTTGTTTTAAGCCACCAGCTGGCAATTTGTTACAGCAGCCGCTGGAAATGAATATTTTCTTATTCACACTTTCTACCACAGCTCTGCACGCTGGAGTCTTTGAGTTCGGAATGAGGATCAAGCCATTTATAATAGTTCTTTCACTTCAGCCAAGTCCTGAACCTTTAGCAGTCTCAGCTTCCTCATCCTGAAAAGCAACAGTAATGCCTACTGAATGGGCAGATTATTGTGAGGACTCATACACACATTCATGCTTTCATTCCGAATCCATGAGTCACCTCCTGCCTTGTGCTGAACACTGCTCCTGGGTCTGGGTTAAATTAGACACCTGTCTGCAGGTACGGAGCATCACAAAAGCTCTTAGAACCACGCCAGTCTGGCACACAGATGTTGCAATCATCATCATCAAAGTCCAGACGCCTAGTCCCACTTTAGCAGCGGTTCACACCAGCAATTTATGGAGAGAGAATCCGAAAGGACAGTAATGAAAAAGCTGAGAGGGACTTCTTCCCCCTCAGAACACACTAACTGTTCTCTCCACCCTCCTTAAGCCCGAGTCACCTTCCACCTTTCCCTCCAGCCGTGCTACAAATGCCTCCATTCACCAGGAAGCATCCAGAGAGTGGGGTCTGTGGTTGACTCCCTGGGCCTCTCTGCTGTGTAAGGCTCGCCTTCTTCCCTCACCACAACCCCAGGCTGTATCCACGTAGAGCCCATCTCTCCCAGGCAGACTCTCTCTTCTCTCCACTCCCCGTTCCACTTCAGATGGCCGTTCCGTCTCTTACTTGAGCTGTTTTCATAACCTAACTTCCCCTAATCCAGCTTCTAAGTGGCAGGACAGAACTCAGGCAGAAACCTTCCAAACTCGGAATCCATGCTCTGTCTTGAACACCCTACTAGCTTGTTCTCGGCACACACGTGTTTTCTCCACACTGACATGAAAGACCACCACAGAAGGGACAGCCTTCATCTACTGCCACACGGGGACATCACTGGCTTTTTGAATGGGACATTTCTTCATAGGGTCAGGCTCTCTCAGGTGTCGTAGAACATCTAGAAACCCTGGCATGATCATTAAATTCGAGTAGTACTCCAGTGTTCATGACTATCAAAACCGACCACACATTTCCAAACAGAGGTGGGGGACGTGAGGCTACATGGATGGGGCAGGCCTCATTAAGTTTTATTATTCAGTTGAATTTGGCCTCCACATTTTCCTCCCATTGCATTTAATAGTGCCTGAGTTAGCAATAGGTATCCATAATTTCAAACAAAGCAAATACCCAAGGATATGCAGTAATTTTTAAGATAGAGAATGTTTTCAAGGAGTACAATGTGCTCCACCACTGTGATCTCAGACGTTGACGCATCGTATCTCTCTGTGCATCAGTTTCCTCAGCTGCAAAATGGAGATAATGAAGAGACTCAATGATAGAGGATTCTTGTCTCCCCTCCATGGTGTAGAATTGGTCTGTGAAGTGGCTTCCTGGCCAGGAACTACATTTCCTTGGCCCCCTTTGCATCTAGGTGGGGCTGTGTGGTTAGTTCAATGAAATATGAGCAGAAGTTATGTGTATTACTTTCTGTTAACGTGATTTGGAAGCAAGTGCAGCTTCTGTACCGGTTTCCTCACCTGCCGGCTAGATGTCAGTGTCCAGAACATCCTAGGAAGCCATACATTGGAAATGAAAGAGCAATAAGGTGGAAAGAGCCTGGGCCCCTTGGGTCTCCATTTAGAGAACTGCCACCCAACCAGACATACTCATTCTGGATGGATAAAGAAGCTTCTATTGTGTTTGAGCCATTGTACATTTTGGAGTTTGTTAGAGCAGCTAGCATTGCCTTAAGTAATACAAATATTTGCCTCCTGTGGTAAATTAAAATGTATAGCACTAGGAAAGCCCCTGGTATGTAGTAAACATCCAACAAATGCTAGCTATAGTTATTATAATTATTAATGTTGTCTCCTTGTATTATTTAGTGGGGCCAAAGGCATCAAAGTCTCCTCTATTGTTTGGGGATAATTAAGTGTGTAGGATGATTTCGGATGCCCTGGCTTACCTGGAACTGAGGGGTTTCCCAAGACACAGAACTTGCCATGTGAAAACGGGATGAGTTGGTTATCCTGAGTAGGCCCTGTAATCGTTTTCCACCCTACCTTCCCCTCATGAGTTGATAGATGGGAAAGATACATTTTCTGTTGAGACTGTAAGGTTTGGTACCCTGGTTTGGTAAAGGCAGCTGGTTTTACTTGAATGAAAATACTCATTTTTCTGTCATTATGACCATCGTGCCACCAGTAGAAGGGTCATGAGTAGACAATAGAAAGGGCCGCTTTCTTGGCCAGGCCCAGGGCACATGAACATTTCTAAGTGGCTGGCTGAGATGTGGAAACTGGTGTGCTTAATAGAATAGGATCAGAAATCCATTCTTCATAGGCCCTACTTTATTTGCCTCTCCTACTGTAATTTCCTTTTATTTTTGTTACATTTCATACTTTGTCGATTCCTTTTGTGACTTTCAGCTGATCTCGCTGCACTGAAACGGTAAAGGGGTTTTGTCTACACCTCAGCTAGCACTTTAAATTAGTGGAGCCTTCTCTGGCCAGAAGACGGTGGTAATCTACACAAGGGAACACCGAGGGCAAGGGAAACACCACGGGAAAGGTCAGAATGCTCGACCAACCACCTCCTCCCATCTTCCAGGGCTGAACCTTGACGGATGCGTGCTTTGCTTTACTGAGGTCAGTAATCCCTCACTCCCTACTGTTTAAGAGTATGCGCTATGGAGCCGGATTGTGTGGACTCTGTCTTAGTCAACTCGGGCTGCCATAACACACCACAGACTAGTGACTTAAACAACAGAAATTTATTTCTCACAGTTCTGGAGGCTGGAAGCCCAAGATCGAGTTTCTGACAGTGCTCAGTTTCTGGTGAGAGCTCACTTCCTTGCTGGCAGGTGGCTACCTTCTCACTGTGGCTTCACATGGTCTTTCCTCTGCGGTGTGTGCAGAGAGAGACAGAGGGAGAAGGGGGTGTGGGGACAGAGACAGACAGTGAGAGAGAGAAGACTCTCTTGAGCCTGTTCTTACAAGCGCACTGATCCCACCATGAGGGCCCCACCCTCATGACTTTATCTAAACCTCATCACTTGCCAAAGACCCCGCCTCCTAATACCATTGCATGGGGCATTAGGACTACAACACATGGATTTGGGGGGGACGCAAACATTCGCCCATAACAAGTTCAATTCTGGTTCTGCCACTAATAAGCTAAGTGAACCTGGATAAGTTACTTAACTTCTCTCTACCTCATTTTCCTCATCTATAAAATGGAAATAATGTTAAAAACTACCTCCGAAGGTTATTGTGCGGATTAAATGATTTAACAGATGTAAAGTGCTTAGAAAAGTGCTTGTTGTTGTTAACATTATTTCCCAAAAGGAGTGCTTTATACTTCCAACACAGCCTATTTTATCCATCTTGCCAGCGTCCTTTATTCACAGCCACCTCTATGCCTTTGCTCATGTTGGTCATGTCCCCTGGAATGCCCTCTGTTCTTCCCTTTCAACCATTATTCAAGTGTCTCCTCAAGTTCCACTTATTCTCTGTCACCTTCTCTGAGCATGACCTTCCTCTTCTTGGAGCTTCTATAGCTCTTATGGTCAGTATCATATTTTGGTAGTTACCATATGTGGTACAATCACTCACTGTTTATTGTTTGATGTATGTAGATTTATTCACTCAAAAATTGTTATTGAGCACTCTCCACATGCCAGGCACTAGGGAAACAATGATGAGTAAGGCATGATCCTTGCCCCCAAGTTCCTTACAGCAGTAGAAAATTCCATACTTTAGACGCCTCCTGTGTCTTCCATGTTGATCAGCCTAGAGTCAAGCATAGGGTGAAGATTTAAAAATTTGCCTGCGACAGTATGCCCAGGGATGTAGCTGGAAAACAGAGAGTCACCACCATGCAAACCCAAGTTGTACACTGCTCACCTGTTACTGTACCTCAATCCTCCCTCTTAAGCACTGAAATAACCCCAAGTGGAAACCTCATCACCACGGTTGCACAATGAATTTAAAAGTGGCACTTTCCCAGGAAGTCAGAGGACTCCCAGTCGTTCTGGATATCAAGTGAAAGCATCTGTTTCCTTCCCCAGAAGAATGGGTCACCATTTTTCTCTTTGCAAAGAAATCCAGGGAGTTAAATTACAAAGGAAGGAAAAGACAGGAAGGAGAGTGGATTTAGGAAATCACTTAATGGTTGCCTTAGGACTCACATGTAGAACATACAAGATGAAAGAAAGGGAAGACACAATCATTTTTAATAGCCCCTTGGAAAAATTCCATCCCCAAATGTCCTTCATTCTTGTTGCTATTTGTTGAAGGTTTGCAGTGCTGACTAAGAGTGTTTTATGCTAATTGGCTTTATCTGACATCCCTTTATCATTTGAAATTAATAGACAACCTAGTAGATACAAGGTTAATGGAATATCTTCTCCACCTCAGATTTGCAACTTGGCGTTTTCCCCCAAACACCACTTTCATCTGTATTTAAGCGGCCGTGTCTATAAAGTCTTCTAAGAAAGCCGTGCTGTCTAATCCCATCAACCCATTCGTGAAACGTTCCAGAGGGAAATCGCTACACTGTCATTGTTGAAGCTGTTCTGCTCTTGGCATGCTCCTAAATGCCCAACAGATTTGACATCCTCTTAGCGTGGTGGGGAGACAGCAGCCTGATGTGCCAAGCACCAAGCACAGCCGGCTCTGTAGCAAAGCCCCTTCTTTAGCTCTTTGGAATGATGCCATCTGGGAAATGGAAGGCCTAATGTGGAGTAGAAGCAAACTCTGCCCCGAGGAGTGGGGACGACAGAGGCTCCTCTCCTTTCCTCCTGCTTCTCCCTTTCTAGGAATACAGGCTAAGGTGACACTTGGAAAGGAAGTATGAAAATGTTATAAGACTGGAAAGACTTCTGGCTGAAGGAAGCCTTCTCTGAATATCAGTGGGGGGCAAGAGCAGAGGAGAGAAGAGGAGAGGAAGTGAGTGTTTTGACCTTCAAGGAAAAGAGTCAAGGTTTAATTGTTTGTCCAACTCAGGTCACAGAAGGGAAACGAGAATTGAAGGAGGCATATCGAATCCAGAGTCCATAATGGTAACTCCATATGTTTCACACTCCAGGATCTCCAAAGTCTCCATAAATAGTATTATGCCAGTGTTTCAGGTATAAAGAATAAAACAAAACCCAGTACATGTTGTGTATACCTGTCCCATCTCCTCCCCCTGCACCACACACCAAAAGTAATCACTCTCCTAAATTCTTTGTTTACCACTGCTTGCTGTCCATGCCTTTGCTACATGCTAATTGTTCTGCATGTTTGTAAACCTTATTTTCATCTGTATCAGATGTAAATAGAAACAAATAGATGTAAGATGAAAAACCAAAATGAAAGCAGTTTAAACAGAATACAAGTTTGTTTTCCTATCACATAAAAGAAATCTGAGGGTAGCCCACCAGGGCTGATATAGTGGTACCTAGAGTTCTGTTTCATCCTAGTTCATGGCTTCTATTTTCAACATCACCTTGTAATCTAAAGTTAGCTGCTGGAGTTTCAGCCATTGTGTTACTTTTAACAGTAAAATTTGAAAAGTTGGTAGTTGTTTTCATTTTCTTTTGTTTTTGTTTTATCTTTTGTTGGCCTAGGATTCCAAAAGTCTTGGAATCATATTTCTTTACCTAGAAGAGAGACTGCCTTGCTAGACCATTACCACAGCAAACTCACCTGGGGTACCCAGGCTTCCTCTCAGGTGTCTGTCTTCTTTCTCAGCTGCCCTGTCCTGGGGACCATACAGGGTCCCACGTAGAGGGCCACTACCATTTCTTCTCAGCCCAATGGCAGGGAGCAGCAACATAAGAAGAAAGCACAAACTCACTTCTTTAGTTTTAGGATTGCTAACCACCAACTCTGGGCTACTCAGAACCCTGCACAGTCTTGACTGGTGCATCTGTCTACAGCAGCTAGGCCAGGAGTGGTAGTATTTCTCCAGCTGTGTGTTGTGGACAGTGAACTCCTGTAGAGTTCACGCTATTATCACTTTGGTAGACGCTAGGGGTTCTTTTATTCCTTCTCTCTCCATAGATGATGATGATGAGGAGGAGGAGGAGGAGGATTGGAGTTCCATAGACAGAAGGATCTTTAACCCTATAAATCATACCTAATATGTTACTCCTCATTTACAAAAACACAATTTTGTTCAAGAATGCCAAATAGCAAGAATAATGTGCATGTGTCCCGGCATTTGTCAATTTGGAAGCTGTGACTGATTGTATTTTCCAAGGTGACCACACAAGATGTCCCTTCTTACATGCTTTTGTTATGATGTGATGTTGATACTCTTCCAGTTGAGAGGGGATGTCTATGTTACTACCCTTTGAGTCTTGGTGGGCCTGGGACTGTGGCAGAAGTGATGCTATATGAATTCCAAGGCAAGGTCATAAAAGATGACACAACTTCCACTTGCCTCTCTTAGGATGCTCATTCCTGGAATCCAGCCACCATTGCAAGGAAGTGGAGAGACAACATGTGAATGATCCAGCACATTGTTCAGCTGAGATCCCAGCTAACTGCCAGTGTTGACTGTCCAACATCTGAGTGACTGAGCCTTCAGATGACTCTAGTTCCCAGCTGTTGAGTCACTCCAAGCCTCTAGCCTCCCAGATACAACTTCAGACATTAGGGAGCAGAAACAAGTTGTCTTCATTGTGACCTTTCTGTGTTCCTGACCCACAGAATCTGTGAGCATAATCTAATATTTGTCGTTTAAGCCACTCATTTTAGATGGTTTTTTGGGCAGAAATATATAAGTGGCAAAAAAGTTTGTTGCTTTGTTATGAAATAACAATAAAAGTTAACATTATTGGGTCTGGCAATAGGTAAGGAATTTACAGTACTTTCTCATTTAATCCTCAAGATGACCCCTTGAAGTAGGCATTCTTTATTAATCCCATTAATAAATCTCAAGTTCATAGTTTGCATTATCTTGTAAGAGAGATTATAAAACAATCTGTTGGAAGAATCTTGGAAAGTACTTTGCTTGTGGAGAAGACAGTGTAATAAACTGATTCATATAAACAATATAAACCATCACATTCTTTTATTTTGTTATAAGGAGCTCAAAGAACTTGGCAAAGTGATTGTCAGTGTCTACCAACCGTATCGACCGTAGTTGTGTCTCTATTTTGAGGGTTTGGGATGGCATGATTAAGTGAGCTGTGAGGGTCCATCAACAGCAGGAGGGTGAGGCATAGGTCTGTACTTCCTAGTATGTCATCTGGCTTCTCTATTTACCCAGCTGTACTTTTCTGAAAACACTGAACATATATTCATTCAACCATTCACCTATTATTAATTTTTAGATTTACAAATACCTATTATACACCGGTGATGTACCAGGCGCAATACTGGTGTGATGGAGAAATATTTTTGAACCATTAATTTATTTTAAAAAAATGTTTCCTTCCTCTTTTTTTGGCTCTTTCCCCCAATTCAGTCAGTGAGGTTTTTCTAGGTTCAGAGATTCGCGGGAGTGGTGCAAAAATAGAAAGCAGAGACAAAGTTTCCCTTTGTTTTTGAGTTTCAAAATATTAGGCCCTCAGAGGAACACATGGGACTCCACACAGACAAAATATCAGAAAGAGAGACTCCAAAAACAAGAGCGAGGCTTCCGTGCGTTCCCTCCTCTGTTCCTTTAGGAAAAGGTCTCTGAACTGAGAGGAGAGTAGAGTTGGAGGAAGGTGATAACAGTGCTGACGTTGGTGGGTCCTGGGACAGGGGCCCTGTGCCTCCTCCAGATATGAGTGACTGCAGAGTCAGAGGGAGACAAACCAAGCTTCCGCCTGCAGCACAGACGCCGGGAGCCAGCGTGGGGACAGTGTGATTGGTGCCTGATGGAAACGATGGTGAGAACCACTGGATGGAAAAGCTTTGTGATCAGGAAGAGGCTGTCTCTCTGGTGGCCTTTGTGAACCACTGCCAGAGACAGGGAAGGACAACAGTTGTCCTGGCAGGTGCCAGCGTGAACAGAGAGCATGGAGATCTTGAGAGGGTGCCCATATAACACCCCTACAACTTAGGCAACCCCAGGGACATGGAGAGGGGACCACCTTGATTTGGATTAAATTTGTCTGCCTTGCTAGAATGAGAATTTGTAAATAAAAATAAATTATTTAAATAGTCATATTTTTCACACTGGTGTTATGGACAGTGATTGTTATTGACTGAACCAGACTTGGGGATTACATGGTTGGAGAAAGAGGTTATAAATGGGGAAGCACGTAAATTAATATGATAATTACAGGCTGTGAAAACCATTAGGAAGGAGATGAACAGCATGCTGGGGAATAACCAGAAGGACCCACATAGGCTGGATTGTCAGGAAAGGCCTGAAGCCAACACAGGGCCCTGAGGTGCGGAAGATCTTGGCCTGTTCTGGATCCCACAGAAGGCCAGCTGACTGGAATAAGGATTGGGATAAAATTGGAAAGTTTACAGGGACTTGTGGACCATGAAAGGGAGTTGAGATTTTATTCTATGTGCAATGAGAAGCCATTGAAGGGTTTTAAGCAAGAAAATCAGAGTCAAATTTAAGAAGATTAATCAAGCTGCTGTGTGGGGACTGGATTGGTGGACGAGGGACAGGAATGGGAGTGGGGGTCTAGTGACAGGCTCCTGCAGTGGTCCAGCCAGAGGTGATGGAATCTTGAGCTAAAGTGGAATATGAAATGAAAAGAAAACAGTAGGAAAATATAACATATATTTTAGATGTAGAACCAAGAGGACTGGCTGGTGCATTTGAATTTGAGAAAAGGTAAAGGTGGATGTCAAGATGACGCCCAGGTGTCTGGTCTTAGTAACCAGGTAGATGTTAGAGGCACTTCCTGAAATTGGGAAAAGGAGACGCTGGGATGATGGTGATGTCTTTCAGGGTTGTGGAAGGAAATCAACTGCCCACTTAGACTTGATTAAGTTTGATATGGCAGGGAAGCCATCCATATGGAGTTGTCGGGAAGGTATTTAAACACGAGCCAGGGGTTGGAGGAGAGGTCTGGGGAGACACAAGTTTGAGCGTCATGACTCTACAAAGGGCCTTCAAAGTCGTGGAAATGGATGTGATCGGCTAGGGAAAGAGTGTGATGGAGAAGAAAAGGGACCTGGACCTAAGCTGGATCCCCACATTTAGAGGTCTGGCGGGCGGGTAGGACAAGGTAGGCTTTACTCTAGAGTGAGAGGCGTGTTCAAAGCTCCTTACTCTTTGTGACAGCTGTGCTTGGTGCATAGTGCAGCCGACTGGGGACCGACACAAACCAGCCCTGCTCTTTGCACGTGGCTCCTCCTAAGGCTCCGAGGAAGTCTCCGCTGGTATTAGTTTCCTCAGCTACACAAAAAGGCCCTGTGGTAGCAGCCCTTACCTTCCTTACAAGGTTTGGTGAGAAGTGTCAAGATGGAATTAAACTCAGGCACAAAGATTTACATTCAAGTGCCGGCCATTTTCTCAGATTTTATGAATAGTCCAGACTTTGTATTTTAGGCCTTTAGAAATATTAATAATGCAAACGGAATCAAAATCATCATTCATATTATTAACAAGCATTTTTGAGTAATGTTTTGAGTAAGTGCCTAATAAAGTTTAAGAAATAAAAGTAACTCATGTTTATTAAAGAGGAATTACTAGGTCTCCATTCATAAGCTTCAATATCCTGCTTAATGGATTCCATACAACATAACACAGAAATCCAGTGAATGAATTATGGAGAAACAGTCCACAAAAATTATACGGTTTCCTTTTTTACTGTTCTTCCCCTCCGTGAAATAACAATGAGGAGTGTGGCTTGAATGAAGCCGTTTCTTATAACAGAATGAAAGCATTAAGGTGACGCTGGTTGTATTTTAGCTAACGGGAGAGAACATCGAAATCTTTATGGTCAGAATGCGCCCCCTTGTGGAAGCTGTGAGTAAGAAAAGGTGGACGGGAAATTGCCCTGTGCTCCAGGTCTGGTGGGAGAACTGAGGGTAGGGAGAGGGCTCAGGAGGCAGTGAATAAAACGCGTGTTGACCACATTCTATAAGGAGCTGTATAAGGAAGAAGGCACTTCATCAAACAGAAAATGAGAGTGGAAAGGGCAGCCTGGGGCAACTAAGCTTGCAGGTTTAGGTTCGAGAAAACTTGAATCATTTATGATGGATTATAAATGAAAAAGCCACTGAATGAGGCCTTACAAAGTGATGGAGGCGTGTGCTGTCTCTGAGCTCCGCCTGCCCGGGTGCAGATCTTGGCCCTGCTCGTAGCTGTGTGACTGCAGGGGTCAAATTGCTGTTCTGTAAGCTTCAGTTACCCCATCTGCAAAACAGAATAACAGTTCCCTCTCAGGGGTCTGTTGTTGGAGAGCAGGGTTATTGTGAGGAGCAAATGAAGTGATGTACGGAAAGTGTTTTTAGTACAGTGATGCTGTGCTCGAATAGCTCTCACGGTTACCCGCCCTCTTCTGGTGTGCTTTCAAAATCAGAGAGAGATATTTTAAAAAAGTGGCTTCCAGATACAGACACTCACTGACTACGGAGGGAAGCTCTGTGGATTTGTGAAAGTCTTGAGACTGAAGATTTTTGAACCTTTCTGCAAGAAACACCAGGTATGCTAACCAGGTTCCATGAGCTCACCTGCGCGAGTGTGTCGCCAAGGTGTCCAGACGCATTTGGATCCGTGTGACCCATATGCTCTTCCTACAGTTGAGGCGAGGTCAGTCAGCGCTAGACAGTTGACAGAGCAGGGCTGGGTGGCAGGGTGGGGTGGGGTGGGGTGGGGTGGGGGTCAGCCTGCTGTGAGTAAGTCAGACCAGGGCCACAGGAAGGGCACAGGCTTCCTGGAACCCAGAAGAGTTGATTTCAGGAGGACAAGAGAGCACATTCTCGGGGAGGTGACCCTTTCCACTCAAGCAGCCACACGATGCCAACAGGCAAATAAAAGAACAGCAGGATAATTATTGCTGGCGTCCCGAGTTTTCTGAAACTTGCTTAGGAAAAAAGAAATGTGTTTGTCTTAATTCCCTCAAATGTGCTGCCAAAAATTCAGGTACTTGGAAACGTCAAGAAAGGCAGGTAAAACAGACTCTCAGGCCAGAAGAGTGGCTAACAGGGAGCGGAGGTATGCTGTGTGGGCTGTGTGCCCCAGCCGGCTCCCCTTTGCACCGAGGCCTCAGGCCCGGGCCCTGGACAGCGCTGCCCGTCTCCCGCTGAGTGAAGGAGTCCACAGCCGGACTCTAGACGCAGCTTCTGTGAAATAGTCATCATTTCAATTAACTAACAGTTGGAAGTTACAGGCCTTTTCTCTCCCTTTGATCACTGTCAGGGGTAAGTTTCTTTTGTTTTCTCATATCACAAACCGATAGCTCAATAAGCTTTGGAAATTAATTCATTCTAATGAATGCTATGAAATGAAACAAAGCCAATTTAAGATTCTAATAATTGATATTGGGCTTCCACGACTTTTCCTGTGTCCGTGCCCTGCTTCGGGCTTCACGTGGTTGACTTCTTGGTCTGGGTCATTCTGTCACTGTCCACAGCATGCTCTCTAGCACCTGAATCCCTCTCCCCATTGGCTTTCCGCGGTTCCCACCTAGCTGGTTCACACCTCTGGGTAACTCACACTTTCTGTTTTGTCTTTTCTTGATGTGGGCTGAGTCTTACTTGGGGGAAAAAAATCCCCAAATTGTACTATTAGAGTCCATCGTGTGTTTGTGCTCTCAAACTCTGATCCAGGACTTCCAGGCCTCATTCAGATCTTTCATTCATTTCTTATTATTCCCTCATGTTCCCCATGGTGTCTGAGTCAGACCTGTTCCTCTGCCCTCAGGTTCCCAGCCCCCATGCCACCACTTCCCACTCTCAGTAATCGTAGTTCATCCTTTACTTTAGAAGATCTAGGGCAATTTTTCTAGGCTCTCCTTTGTCCACAGCAAACTAATTTTGTCGTCATTGTAGGCATTTTCTTATGTGTCTCGCAGGACGTGGCCCTTCCATTCTGCCGAGGCTGACCTTACGTTCTGCTCTGGATCCTGTCCTTTGGAGTCAACTTGAGGGCCCTACTCCATCAATCATCCACTTTCTGTTCCTTTGTCAAGTGCCTTCCTTTATGCTTTCTTCTCCTCTGTCTAATTGATTCCAACTGTACTAACCTACCGTTCAACGTCTGCTCCTCTTTCAAACTTCTTGAACTAGATCTCTATGCATATTCCCGGTGGCTGTGGTCCTTACTATCTAGACTTGCCCTTGTCACTCTGTTACGATGCTTTCTTGAGAGCCATTGATGCCTATCTTCAGACCTTTTCTTTCTTAACCTCTCTGGAAAGTTTCAAATGGCTGTCCACCCTCTTTCTCAATACTCTCTCCTCCCACTGTTCACATGATTCTGCCTTCTTCTGGTGTTTTCCCTCTGCTTTTCTTAGCATTCGTTTTACATCTCTGACCCATTCTCCATGCGCTGCCAGAGTATTCCATCGAAAGTACAAATATGATCACGTTGTCCCTCTGCTTAAACCATTCAAGCCCCCAGTTTTAGGATCAACCCTAGCTCTTCAACATAGCTCATGAGGTTCCTCCCATCTCTATAGCCTCTCTCCTCACCACTTCCCATCCACTCCATGATACAGCTGTCCTTAACTCTGCTTGGGCTGTTTCCTCTGATTAAAGACACTTCTTCTACCTTTCCCATTATGCCCCCACCTCCCATCCTTCTTTATCTTCTTTGACTGGCTAAGTCCTTCTGCTTTATTTCAGTTTAGCTATCACTTCCTTCTGGAAGCTTCATCTGATGTCCCATGTCTGGGTTGGATGTCTCTACTATGTCCCCCTGAGCCTGGCCTTCTCTAGAAGTCATCCTGATGTATAGTCATCTCTGACCCCTGCTGTTCTGTGAGCTCCATGACAAACAGGCTGTGGTTGGTCAGGTCACCACGAAGTCCCAGACCCAGTACAGGAAATTACAAATAGTAGAGGCTTAATAAGTATTAGTTGAATGATCAGGAAAGTGAACTAAATGAGTTAGATGATCCAAACAATAACTAATAGTAACAAAATTAGCTAACAATTTCGTGGTGCTTCCTACGTGTGAGTCACGGTTCTGAGTACTTGAGTACTAAATACCGTATTAACTCATTTAATTCTCCTAACATCCTCAAGAGGTGCCCACTTGTTTTCATTTTACAGAGAGTAAACCGAAGGATGACAGGACAGTGTTCTAGACCAAGGATTAACAAATTCCTGCTTTAAATTCTACTTTAAAGAATTTAGAAATTGAAGGTGCCTGTGGCCTTTCCTACCTGTCTTTAAAAAATGGACTTGGGGCTGGCCCTGGGTGTCAGTGGTTAAGTTTGGCTTGCTCTGCTTGTGCTTCACGAGTTTGGATCCCAGGCACAGACCTGCACCATTCATCAGCCATACTGTGGTGGCAACCCACATGTAAAGTGGAAGAAGTTTGGCACAGATGTTAGCTCAGGGTTAATCTTACTCAGCAAAAAAAATAACATAAAATAAATTAATTGGTTAAAAATGGATTTGGATAGTGACATCTATAGACCCTGATTTATTTCCTATGAGTTATATAAGCAGCCAAGTGTAGGGCCTGTGCCAGAATCCAGGTCCCCTGACCTTCTAACAAGGCTCTGCTGGCCTAGCTCTCTGCCTCGTCATTGACAGTGTGCCCTAAGCACACATTCTGCCTGAGGGAGTCAGTTTGGAGTCAATGACTTGGGCTCAGAGACAGCAAGTTTGGACAATTTATTTTCCAAATGCATAGAGCCAATTCTAAGCCCTCAACATCAACCAGATCCAGAAAGTCTAGCTAAGGATTGCCATTATTTTTCTGTTTGACCATCTAGAAGCACTCCCTGGCTTCTTTTGTTTATCTTATATATGCATTGTGTGTGTGTGTGTGTGTGTGTGTGTGTGTGTGTGTGTGTGGTGTGGAATACCCAGTTTTCATAGCCAAACCTTAAACAAATGAGAAAAGTGCCTTGAGGTCTAACTAGGACAAATGCTACCTTAGTAAATATTGGTTTTGATACCATCTGAGCCTTGGGGTAAGGAATATGAAAATTCCAAATGGTTATTATGCAGATCAATCAGTGCAGAGCACATCAGCGCCTCGGCGGAGCTGCAGAGCTCAATTAACACGCACGGCATCTACTCCCTGCTTCCTGGATGCAGCTCACATCACCCAGGACCCTGAGCAAGCAACACTGTGGGTAAGGATATGTCATGGCAAATCAACAAAATATGCAGTTTGATCAGCATATTCTGAGAACAGATCATTAAAATATGCAACCAGATCCCCCAAGTGCATGAAAAATTAATCAACAAGTTTTGTATCTTGATCAGTTTAATGAGAGAGAAGTCGTTGAACAAAAGTGTCAAACTGCAGTCTGGCAAGGGGGCAGATGACTGTCTGAGAGAAGCCAGGAGGGCCAGAGCTAATACTGCTGGTTTTCAAAATACCAACCCTTAGTATTCACTGTCAGAGAGAGCTGATTAGTATTAAGATGTTGTCCAGCCTGTGTCCAGCAGGATGTGATGAGATGTAGAGGCTTCTGATGTAAATGAAACATTGATTCTCCCTTTCAGGCTTCACTAAGTCTTAATGGACTCAGCCATGCGCCTGGAAGCCCCTGCCAACTGCATCATACACACATGTGTGGAAGTAAGAGGCAGTGGCAGCCTTCTGGAAATATCTAAACCATGTGACCTTGAAGAGAAGCTAAAAGGAAGAGAGAAAAAAAAGCTCTTTAATCAAACTGTATCAGAGATGCCCTTTGCCATTGAGAAAGAAGCAGAGCTTAATAAACCAGGAATGCCCCAGCTAGGAAGTTGGAGAATTTGAGTAAATTAAGCCCGAGTGGTTGATGATCACCGAGGAGACGTGTGAATTGGATTGTCACAGAAGACTATGGGGCCTGCTGTCACCCTGCTATTGGCAGAATGCTGATGGGGAGGTTGACAACCCACTTTTAACACAGCCACACATGCTCCCAGTGACTTGGCCCACATATAAACAGGGACTTGAGCACCAGTTTGTTAATTCCGCGCGGCTACTTTATCTGAGCTGCCCAGCTGGCATTGCAGCTGCAGGAGTGTCGGTTTCCCAGGGCATAAATTTACCCCCCTCTATAATGAGCCGGGCAGCAGAAAGATAGCAATCCCAAATAAAAGGCAGAAAGCAAATCCAAATGGGAAACATTCTGCAGACAAAGGAGAAGATTGGCAGTCTAGCAAATGCTGAGGCTGGAGCTGGCTGCTATTGCCCTTCTGTTGAGCACGTACTGTTGGGGCAGACTTCTTTTGTCTTTCTCAATTTGATTAGACTTTCCCAAAGTGTAGCACATGGACATACCCAGGATGACTTTTGGTTAAATGTGGTAGATGGACAAACTTTTAAAAATGGTAACAGTTATGATTCTGTTCTCATGAATATTAGATACAATCAAAATGGCACAGCAAACCCATGCTTTGACTACTATTCTTTCTTAGAGTGAGGTAAAGTTGGCAAAAGTGAGTCGAATCAAAGTAAATTTAAAGAAAAATACTGCATACATAATAGCACCTGTGATGAATGGATATGTCAAAAGGCATAAAGGGATTTTCAAATGGCTGAAGTTTAGGAAAATTTGAGCTAGAATATTTTCCTTGGGTTGGGGGTTTCATGCCATTCAACCTATGAAGCGGTCCTGCATACGTGGTGAAAAGAGGTAGGATGGAGCAAATCATTTTAAAGAGGAAAGGAAGACTGGAGGATAGGAATAAACCATGGAAATAAAAGAAGGATCTTAAAATTTGTCTCTTACCCGTTTTTATTTTATCTTTATTTGTCAAATGGGCTAAAGGAAGTTCCACAGTCATAAGCCTGGGAATAGAAAAATGTAAGCGTCCACAGATATTTTTTTCCACACTGTGTTTCAGTGACACATGACACACTGTTCAGTCCTGCCATGGGGCCAGACCCAGGTCTGCGCGATGGCCCTGCAAGCCTCTGCAAATCTCTTTCTTAATCAGAAAATTTTAATTTCAAAAATTTGTGACACACAGGCGAAGGGATCTCACAGCACGTCCCTGGAGTCAGGTTGCTCCCTCACCGCGTACAAAGATACAAAGTAAGACCCTCAGACCAAGAACATGCTCTTGAGGTGCTCACGTGTCAATGATCAGTTGTAAAACCATGAAAGTTCTCTTTGGATTACCAAAAAGTAATTTTCAACTATTATATTTTTAATTAAATTTTTATTAAGATTTTATTATAAATTAGAACATCAAAAGCATGTATACTATATATGTGTGTATGGCATGCATACACACACATACATATGTATATTTTTAAAATAATAAGACACACTCGTACCCTTCAGCCAGCTTAAGATATAGAAAATGACTAGGATCCCGAAGCTGCTGCTGTGCCCCCAGCAGCAACTCCATTCCCCGCCTTTCTCAGGCACCTCCTTTACTGCGTGTAATATGGATCATCTCCTTGCTTTCTTTATAATCTTACTATGTGTGCGTGTACCCCTAAGCAATATAGTCTCTAACATTTCCTGTCCTTCCATGCTGTAATAAAGGAATCACACTGTATGGATTCTTCATGACTTGTGTTTTTCATTCAATATTACGATTTTAGTATTGACACATGTCAATACACATAGATTTAGTTTATTCATTTTCATTCTTGTGTATGATTCTAGCAAATATAACGCAATAATTTATCCACTACTCTGTTCACAGACATTTGGATTGTTTCATTTTTTAATATTATGAGCAATGCTGCTTTGACAGTTTTCCTGGTGTGCACGGGGAAGAGCTTCCCTCGGTATACACTTAGGACTGGAATTGCTAGGCCTTGGGTATGTGCTTCTTCCACTTCATAAGGGAGTGTGACATTGTTTTCCAAAATAGTTTTATCGGTTTACGTTCCCACTACTTACAATAGCAAGAAAAAGAAAATGACTGCATCCTTATCTTACGCTATACTCAAAAATCAACTCAAAATGGATTAAAGACTTAAATTTAACACCTAAAGCTGTAAGACTCTTAGAGGAAAATGTAGGGGAAAAGCTTCTTGACGTTGGCCTTGGCAATGAGTTCTTGGATTTGACACCAAAAGTACATACAATAAAAACAAAAATTAATAAGTGGGAATACATCAAACTAAAAAGCTTCTGCACCACAAACAAAACAATTAGCAGAATAGAAAGCAACCTATGGAATTTTCAAACCATGTATCTGATAGGGAATTAATATCCAGACTGTATAAAGAACTCCAACAACTCAATAGCAAAACCCCCAAATAGCCTGATTTAAAAATGGGCAAAACGCTTATGCAGACATTTCTCCAAAAAAGACACACAAATGGCCACTAGGTACATGAAAAGACGCTCAACATCATTAATCATCAGGGAAATGCAAATCAAAACCACAATGAGATATCACCCCCACCTGTTAGGGTGGCTATTATTAAAAAAACCAGAACATAACAAATGTTAGCAAGCATGTGGAGAAATTGGAACACTGTTAGTGGGAATGTAAAATGGTGTAGTCACTATGGAAAATGGAATGGAGGTTCTTCAAAAAACTGAAAATAGAACTACCATATGCTCCGGCAACTCCACTTCTGGGTATATTTCCAAAAGAACTGAAATCAGGATGGCAAAGAGACATCTGCACTCTCGTGTTCATTGCAGCTTTATTCACAAGAGCCAAGGTATGGAAACAGCCTAATTGTCCACTGACAGATGAATGGACAAAGAAAATGATATGTGCTTACAACGGACTATTATTCAGACTCGAAAAAGAAGAAAATCTTGCCATATGTGAGAACATGGATGAACCTGGAGAACACCATACAAAGTGAAATAAGCCAGTCACAGAGAGAAATACTGCTTGACTGCATTTATACAAAGTATCTAAAATAGTCAAACTCACAGAAACAGAATAGAATGGTGTTTGCCAGGGGCTGGGGGCAGGCGGGAATGGGGAATTGTTCAATGGGTATAAAGTTTCAGCTGTGCAACATGAATAAATTCTAGAGATGTGCTGTAGAACGTAGTTGCTATAGTGAACAATACTGTATTGTTCACTTAAAATATTTCTTAAAACAGGAGATCTCATATTAAGTGTTCTTACTGTAAAAACAAAACCCCAAACAAGGGGGAACAAGGACACTTTTGGGCATGATGGATCTGTGTATTACCTTGATTTGGGTGGCGCTTTGGTGAAACTGTGTATGTGTATGTCCAAACTCATCAAATTGTATACAGTAAATATGTAGTTTTTTGTGTATCTATTATACCTTAACAAAGCTGCTTTAAAAAAGTGTTTAATGTTTTTAAAAAATGTACAATTTGTATATGAAAAACTAGTTTGTTGAAAAACGTTAAAGAAGATCTAAATAATTTTGGAATTATAGCATATTCATGGATAGAAAAATTCAATATTGTGTAAATATTAATTCTCCTCAAATTAACCAAAAATGTCATGCTATTTTAATCAAAATTTAGATAGGTTTTTACATGAAAGTTACGATCTGATTCTGCAGTTTACATGGACAGTCAAAGGGCCAAGAATGGCTAGAGGGGCTGGCTTAGTGGCGTAGCAGCTAAGTTTGCGCACTCCTGTCTGTGGCCCGGAGTGTGTCAGTTTAGTTCCCAGGCATGGACGTACGCAGCACTTACCAAGCATCCTATGTATAAGATAAAGGAAGATGGGTGCAGATGTTAGCTCAGGGCTAATCTTCCTCAAAAAAAAAAAAATAGCTAGAATAATTTTGAAAACGAAAAAGAGGCAATTTGCTATATCAAGTATGGTAATTAAGACAATGTGATATTGGTGCAAGGATAGAGTGTATACTAAAAGACAAAACATAGAACCCAGAAACGGCGTTCTCCAGAAGGAAATGGTACATATGGAGATGGCAGAGCAGATCTCAGAGAAGGAGTAAACTCCTAAGTAAGTGGTACTGTAACTATTGATTGACCATATGAGGAAAAAGAAAACAGAGGCCTGCATTCCACCACACACAGCCATCAACTCCTTGTGGATTATGGACTTAAACACAAAACTTTAAAAACGTCTAGAAAACAGAAAAGGAGAACATATTTATGATCTCTATGTAGAGAAGGGTTTCTTAAACAAGACACAAATAGCACAAAGCATAAAGAAAAAGATTTATAATTTGGACTACATTAAAATCAAGATATCAAAAGACATTTAAAAATACCGTAAAAATGGGGCTGGCCCGGTGGCGCAGCAGTTAAGTATGCACGTTCCACTTCAGCAGCCCAGCGGGTTAGCCGGTTCAGACCCCGGGTATGGACGTGGCACTGCTTGGCAAGCCATGCTGTGGCAGGCATCCCACATATGAAGTAGGGGAAGATGGGCATGGATGTTAGCTCAGGGCCAGTCTTCCTCAGCAAAAAGAGGAGAATTGGCAGAGATGTTAGCTCAGGGCTAATCTTCCTCAAAAAAAAAAAAAAATACCATAAAAAGAGTGAAATTCAAACCACAAACCAGGAGGACATATTTGTGATGTATATATATCTGGAAAAGAACTCATATCAAAAATACATATAAAGAACTCTTATGACTCATTAAGAAAAAGACGACCAAATAGAAAAATAAATAAAAGACATGGGTAGGCATTTCACAGGAGGAAAATATGAATGGCAAATAAACACTAAAAGATGCTTGAACTTATTGGTGATCAAGGACTTGCAATTTAAAACCAGGGTAAGAAAGAATTTCACACTTGCTAGACTGGCAAAAATTAAAAAGTCGAGCAATATTATCTGTCGGGATAATGTAGAGCTAAGAACTGTCACACACTGCAGATGAGAATGTAAGCCAGGACAACTACTTTGAAAAATAAATAATCATTTTCCAGTAGTGGGAGACTTGCATATCCTGTGACCTAGCAATTCCACTGCTAAGTATATACCCTAAAGAAACACTTGCACATTTGCATCAGAAGACAAGCATAAAAATGTTGAGAGCAGACTCTCTCTGATAGCAGAAACGGAAGAAGTCAAATGCCCATCAACGAAGAAAGGATAGCTAAAGTGGGACAGAGGCATTCAGTGGAATAGCATGCAACTGTAAAAAGGAAATCAACTGCAGCTCATGGATGGATCACAGAAAACAGAATGTTGAATGAAGAACGTTGAGTCACAGAAGAATATCTGCCTCATTATCCAAGTAATATTTCAAAAACATGAAATATTTAGATAAACACATAGGTTATAAAACTATAAAGGGAAGTTTTGTATAGCACTCAAATAGCGCATCACTTCCAGGTGGGGAAGGGAGGGGAAACTGGGGGCAGACACACGTTCTAACTCCAGTTAATGTTTATTTCTTCTACTGGGTGGTGAGCGCGAGTCTTTATTATCATTCCTTAAATTATAAACATAAAAATATACATTATATACACTCATTTGTATATATTGTAGAGCTCACAGTTTAAAAAAAAGACAAAAGAAATTATACAACTAACAAATATGGCAAAGTTGTGAACATTTACTTGATTGACCAAAGTAAGCGACCTTCTGAGCCAGAGAGAAAAAGAAGGTGCGACTGCAGTATACGCACTGCCAGAGGCCCATTAGTTCTTTCGAGACACTGGTGCATACCTGAATATTGGGCACCTGGCACATAATAGATACTTAATACAGTTGGTGAAAGCAAGGAGGAAAGGAAGGGAGAGAGAAGGGAGTAGAAAGAGAAGGAGGAAAAAGGTAATAAGGGGATTGGGAGGGAAGGAGGCTGGCCACCCTGGATTTATAAATACAGGCAGACCCCAGAGATATCTCAGGGTCAGTTGCAGACCACTGCAATAAAGCAAATAAGGCAATAAAGTGAGTCAAAAGAATCTTTTGGTTTCTCAGTGGATATAAAATTTATGTTTACACTATACTGTAGTCTATTGTGTGCAATAGCATTATGTCTAAAAATATATACTTACCTTAATTTAAAAACCCTTTATTACCAAAAAATGGTAACTCTTATCTAAGCCTTCGATAAGTCATAATCTTTTTGCCACTGGCTGCTGACTGATCAGGGTGGTGGTTGCTGAAGGTTGGGACGGTTGTGGAAATTTCCTGAATAAGACAACAATGAAGCTTTCCTCATCGATTGACCTTTCTTTTCATCAACAATTTCTCTGTAGCATGCGATGCTGTTTGATAGCATTTTACCCTCTGTAGGACTTCTTTCAAAATTGGAGTCAATGCTCTCAAACCCTGCTGCTGCTTTCTCAACTAAGTTTATGTAATATTCTCAATCCTTTGCTGTCTTTGCAACAATCTTCACAGCATCTTCACCAGGAGTCGATTCCATCTTAAGAAACCACTCTGCTCATCCATAAGAAGTAACTCTTCATCTGTTCAAGTTTTATCGCGTGATTGCAGCAATTCAGTCACGTCTTCAGGCTCCACTTCTAATTCTAGTTCTCTTGCTATTTCTTCCACATCTACACTTACTTCCTCCACGGAAGTCTTGAATCCCTCACAGTCATCCATGAGGGTTGGAATAAATTTTTTCCAAACTCCTATTAGTCTTGATATTTTGGCCTCTTCCCATGAATCACAAATGTTCTGAATGCCATCTAGAATGGTGAATCCTTTCCAGAAGGTTTTCAATCAACTTTGCCCAGATCCATCAGAGGAGTCACTATCTATGGCAGCTACAGCCTTACGAAATGCAGTTCTTACATAATAAGACTTGAAAGTTGAAATGACTCCTTGATCCATGGACTGGATGTTGTGTTAGCAAGTATGAAAACAGCATTTATCTTGTTGTGCATCTCCAACAGAGCTCTTGGGTGACCTGGTGTGTTGTCAATGAGCAGTAACATTTTGAAAGAAATTTTTTTCCTGAGCAGTGGTTCTCAACAGTGGGCTTAAAATATTCATTAAACCATGTTGTAAAGAGATGTGCTGCCATCCAGGCTTTGTTGCGCCATTTATAGAGCACAGGTAGAGGAAATATAGCATAATTTTTAAGGGTGCTGGATTTTCAGAATGGTCAATGAGCATCGGCTCCAACTTAAAGTCACCAGCTGCATTAACTCTCTAACAAGAGAGTCGGTCTGTCCTTTGAAGCTTTGAAGCCAGGCACTGACTTCTCTCTGGCTGTGAAAGTCCCAGATGGCGTCCTCTTCCAGTAGAAGGCTGTTTCGTCTATGTTGAAAGTCCGTCGTTGAGTGTAGCTGCCTTCACTGATGATTGAGCCACATCTTCTGGATGATGTGCTGCCCCTTCTAGTAGAAGCAGCGCTTGCTGCTTCCCCCTGCGCTTCCAGGTTATGGCAAGGGCTTCTGTCCTTAAACCTCATGAGCCCACCTCTGCTGGATCACACTTTCTCGGGCAGCTTCCTCCCCTCTCTCGGCCTTCCCAGAAATGAAGAGAGTGAGGGCCTGGCTCTGGATCCGCTTAGGCCTGGTGGAGTGTTGTGGCTGGTTTGCTCTTCTGTCCAGGCCACTGAAACTTCCTCCATATCAGCAACGAGGCTGCTCTGCTTTCTTATCATTCGTGTGTTCACTGGAGCAGCACTTTTAATTTTCATTAAAGGAAAAGGAAAAGGAACAGAAGTTTTCCTTTGCACTCACAACTTGGCTAATAGTTTGGTGCAAGAGGCCTGGTTTTTGCCTGTCTTGGCTTTTGAAACGCCTTCTGTATGAGCTTGAGCATTTCTAGCTTTTGATCTGAAGTGAGAGATGTACGACTCTTCCTTTCACTGGAACCCTTAGCGGCCACTGTAGGGTTACTAATCGGCCTAATTTCAACATTGGTGTGTCTCCGGGAATAGGGAGGCCTGAGGAGAGGGAGAGACGGGGGAACAGCCGGTCGGTGGAGCAGTGGGGACACACACAACATTTATTAATTGTTTGCTGTCTTATATGGATGCAGTTCGTGGAGCCCCAAAACAATTACGATAGTAACATCAAAGAACACTGATCACAGATTGTCATAACGAATATGACAACAAGGAAAATGTTTGAAATATTGCGAGAATTACTGAAATGTGACACAGAGACAGAAAGTGAGCAAATGCTATTGGAAAAATTGTGCTGATAGGCTTGCTCAACACAGGGCTGCCACAAACCCTCAATTTGTAAAAAATGCAGTATATGCAAAGCTCGATAAAGCAAAGCACAATAAAACAAGATACGCCTGTAATTGCTACTACACAATAAATAAATTCCCTGTTGTTTGCAAAGAGTGCAGTCTTGTGTTGACTGAGGGAAAGCTCTGTTCTCTTGCAGAATTTAGCCTGTTCTGTCTTCATGTTACTAAAGGCTACATGACAGATATAGTATACCACGGAGACTTGCCTGTCAAACGTTAACCACCATGCCGTGTTAGAGTAGATTTTTTTTTTTTCTGATAGAGTAATCACTACTACTTATATGGAATGACAGAAGCTGCCTGATAGTATTTAATCTAATCCAAAAATATAAGAAACAGCCCAGCTATGTAAGACATAGAAAGAACCCAAAGGGATTTTTTAAAAAATCAGGACAGGAAGAGAAGCAGTAAGCATATAATTAAACTCTAACAGACTGTACCTTTTCCTTTAGTTTCATGAGAATTGGGGTAGTAGGTAAATAATCCAGTATGTTGATTACATGCTTAAATCTGCCCTTTTTGGATTAATTTTTTAAGGTAAAAAACCTGCAAAATAATATTCGTAACATATCTTCAAGGTATAAAAATAACAATAAAAAACAAAAACTTGTGTACACACCACACAGTTTTAAAAAGTAGAACATCTATGCAATCTTAGAAGCGCCTCCCTTATCCTATCCCTGCCACGTGACATCACCCTGTGATGACGACCCTGAATTTTATTCATATCATTTCACGGTCTTTGTTTATAGTGTTATATATTCGTATATATTCTTAAATCCTAAAGTCTTCATTTTTACACTCTTTTAAACTTCATATAAATACAATAATTCTGCATTTTCTTCTACTATGACTTGTTTTCTTTTTTTTCGCTCAGTGCTCTATTTTGGAGATTCATCCGTGTTGATAACATATGTGCCTATTCATTTCCATTGCTCTTTAGAATATATGTTTCCAAAGTCCTTCACTTCCATTGCTCTGTACAATCCCATTGTATGAATAGCACAACTTACTAATCCATTTTGTCTGTTGATTGATATTTAAGTTATTTCCAGTGTTTAGTTATTATGACACTATGAACTTTTTGGTACATGTCTCCTGGTTCACATGTGCAGGTTTCTCTGGAACTATACCTAGAGTGGGATTTTTGGGTTATAGGGCATGCATATCTGTAATTTTACCAGATAATAATTGTTTTCTAAAGTAATTTACTAATTTGCACTCCCACCAGCATTGATTGAAAGTTGCTGTTTGCCTGTCTTTCGCCACTCTTATGAGTTAGGATCCATCAAGTCCTCTGATGTGCCCACTTATATCATACTTTTAAGCATCCACACATGTGAACCAGTCAGTATACAAACCACGCACCTAGATTTACGCCCACAATTTGAAGTTAGTGCCCCATATTGACTTGGGCCATGGCCTCATTTGGACATTTACCAAAAAGTAAGGCTTAAAAGGGAGAATAACTCTGTTGTTTTCTCAATAAAGTGCTGATTGACAAATATGAGGAAAATATCATGATGTTAGTGGTAGAAATAAAATATTGTATTTGGTACTGTTGGGAAATCGCCCAAGTTTTGTGGGTTTCTGACTTCATAACTACAAGATATTTGGATCAAAGTATACTTACTTTAGGTGACATATGGATTCATAATCCAAGGAAAAAAGCCTCATAAAAATAACTTAACATTAAATATATCTTGCAAAAGAACCATTTAACTTGGCAAAGTATTAATGAAGTAAAACACATGGGTTAGATTTCCCCTATAATACACATAGGAATAAAATGTGCTCAACAAAATATGCTTTGGCTTTTACCAAACTAGAAACATCTGAAAATAACCTAAGAGACTTCCTTAAACCATAGCATGTTTCTGGCTTTGTCCACCACTCAATTAAGTGTTGTTTTAATAATGAAGCACATTAGGGATGGGGGTTGTATCCAGCCTACAAACCATTCTTTATGAGGTAGTAAAGATAAAGACAATAGTACTGACATTAAAAAAATATTTAATTTCACGGTCTTACCTTCTTAGCATATGTTTCATATCAGCCTTACTAGTTGTTTTATGAAATCCCCTTTAGTTAAGAAAGTTAGCCATTGCTTTATCCTTGAAAATTTAGGTGGAAATCTATTATGATGGCTCAAGGATAAAGGAGCCAAGTAAGATGTTTCTCTGGCAACTATAAGACCGTTGATTGTAAAGAATCAAGTTATGAGTGCTGGTAAAGCATAATTGGATTTCAGACATTTTTCAAGGCAAGTTATTGCTTTATTCAGTGTCTTCACAAAGTGAACTCTTGAGCCTTTAAAAATAAGGCTGCAGAAATGACACAAAAATATCCATAAATGACATTTTAGTACAATCTCAGTGTACATATAGACTAATTTTCTACTCTTATGAAGAAGTCATACATTTTAGAGGTAAAAACATAACTGTTTTAGACTTCCACTTCCAATAAAGATAGTCTAGGTAAATCTGACCAATCCATCTGCTGAGAACAATAAAATCTGTAGAAAATAATTTTTTAGGAGTCTGAAAAAAATGTGTTTAAAAGCACTGAAAAGACAAAAAGATGGTAAAGTATCAGTGCATCAAGATGTGGAAGAAGACTGAAGCCCAGGGAGGCAAACCCAGCTTTAGGGACAACTTTTCCCCAGTGGGCTTTTGATGACTCAGTAAGGAACCTGAAAGTCTAAGAGGTTGAGAAGCTGAGCATTACTTTTCACAGCTTCACAGAGAAAAGGAAATAGTCATTAGAGTCTAGGACCCATCAAGAAGGGAAGGGGACTTGTAGAAACTCTGTAGAAATCCTGAAAGGCTAGACCCTAAGGACAGAGTAAACTGAAAACAGAGAAAATGAAGCTCAGTTTCAATTTATCTCAATATCTAAAATTGGATTGAGGTGATAAAAATCCTAATGCACAAACAAATGTAAATCCTCTTCCTAAGCATAAGAAATCCTTATCCTAAAATTATTTTTACAATCAATTTTGCAACTATAATGTCCATTTACACACACACACATACACTCACAAACACACATACACATAAATAACTAAACATCCAAGGAGACAACAGAATATAAATAAAAATGAGGGGGAAAAACCCAGCCAACAGAAATGAACCCCCTGTGTCTCCAGATATTGGCGTTATTAGGCACAGACTTTAAAATAAAATAATTTTGATTACTATATTCAAGGAGAAAAAAAGACACAACTAAAAATTTGGCAGAAAATTGGAATCTACACAAAAAAGAGAAGCAAATAAAAATTTTACAAACAAAAGAATATCATGATGAAAATGAAAACTTTAGTGGATGGAATAGCATGTTAGACACAGCCAAACAGAAAATTAATGAACTGGAACACATTAGAAGAAAATATCCAGAATTAAGAACAGAAAGTCAAAGGATGGAAACTATAAGTGAAATTAAGAGAGATAAATAGTATGATAGAGTCTATCATGCATGTAACTGAAGACCAAGAAGTAAAGGAGGGAGACGGCATGGGGCAGTAGTAATATTTGAGGAGACAACGGCTGATAACGTTCGAAAGTGACCTCTAATCACAAATTCAAGAAATCCTGTGAATCCAAAGTGCAGGATAAGTTAAAAGAAATCCATACCTACTCACCTCATAATATCACTGCTGAAATAAGAATGTCTTGGGGAGATCCATACATATACCATATATGTATGTAACACATATACACCTAGACATATATACTCTCCAAGGAAGTACTAAAAATAGTAAATAAGTATATAATTTTCAAGCTTATTGAGGAGAAAAGAGGAATAGAGAATGTTGAATCAAAACAAAAGCAAGAAAGGAGAGAAAAAGAATCCTAAAACAAACAGAACAAATAGAAAACAAATACTAAGATGATAGACTTAAACCCATGTATGTAAGTAATTAGATTAAATGAAAATGGTCTAAATGTTCTAATTAAAAGACAAAGGTGGGGCCGGCTCCGTGGCCGAGTGGTTAAGTTCGCGCGCTCCGCTGCGGCGGCCCAGGGTTCAGATCCTGGGCGCGGACATGGCATGGCTCGTCAGGCCACGTTGAGGCAGCATCCCACATCCCACAGCTAGAAGGACGTGCAACTAAGATATACAACTGTGTACAGGGGGGATTTGGGGAGATAAAGCAGAAAAAAAAAAAAAGAGGAAGATTGGCAACAGTTGTTAGCCAAGGTGCCAATCTTTAAAAAAAAAAAAAAAAAAGACAAAGGTGATCAGATTGAGGAGAAAAAAACCATATGATGGAAAAAAAGAGATATATCCAAAACAGAAAGATAAAAAGAGGTTACAATTAAGAGACAGAGCATGCAAATATTAACCAAAATAAAGATTATATAAACTATTATCAGACAAAGCTGACTTTAGAAGAAAATCATTATTATGGGTAAGGGATGCTTCATAATAATAAAAGTTTCTACCCACCTTGAAGATTATAACAATTCTAACTTTCTATCCAAGTATTACAGTGCCTCATAATAGTTATAATTACAAAAAAGTCAGAACTTTAAAATAAACAAAAGGGGAAATGGACAATTCCAAAACATACTAGGAAATTGTAACACACCTCAAAACATTTAATTTAAAAAGTCATATTATAACATTTGGAAAACTAACTTGTAAACTTGAGCTAATGTATATAAATATAACCCAGCATACAGGCACTTTTTAAGTGACCATATCCTGAGACATAAAACAAGTTTCAAGATATTTTAAGTATTTATTGAATAGAGTGGGTTTTCTGCCCACTGTGGCAGAAGAAAAGGGCAACTAGGAAATCTCTGTGAGTTTGAAAAGTAAATAATAGACTTCTAAATTATTCATGGGTCAAAGAAGTCATGATAAAAATATAAAATATTTTGAACTTGATAATGAAAATACAACATATCAAAACTTATGAATGACAGCAATAGCTATGCTTAAAAGGAATTTAGTTTTAAAGGCAAATATGAAGAAAGAAGGAAGACTGAAAATCAATAACCTCAACTTCAGCCTCAGGAAAATAGAAAAAGAACAGCAAAATAAACCATAGAAAGTAGAAGGAAGTAATAAGGATAAGAGTATAAAATCTACAAATGTGATTTAAAGGAAATTTTTTTGGAAAACTAAAAAGAATGTGAATAAGGTAAATAGTTATTCCAAGAGGCTAAGGGGAAAAAAGGTAAACCAAATAAAACTTGTAGAAAAGAAATGAGAGAGATAAAAGCAGAAGTTAATGGAATTGAAACTAAAAAAAAATAGGACTCACCAACAAAACTGAATCTTGTTCTTCAAAATGACTAATGGCAAGATGGGGAAAAAAATCAGAAGGGGTACAAATGAATAAAAAAGAAGTAAGAGGTCTGAGAATTAGGGGGGGAAATAGATAAAACTGTCCTATTTACGGATGGTAAAAGTGATTCTGCAGACAAACTTTAAAAATTCATAATAAGATTCAGCAAGTTTGCAGATACAAGATCAATATACAAAAATCTTTTCCCTCACATTAGGAATAATAAAATAGAAACGTACTAGAAAAAAGAATCACATAAAAAAGATACAAACGGCTAAACTATAAAGTACCTAGGAACAAGCCCTACAAGTATGTGCATGAACTTCATGAAAAGATAGTAATTATTCATTGAAGAGCATAAAAGAGGACTTGAGGGCTGGCCCTGTGGCCTAGTGGTTAAGTTCAGCACACTCCACTTCAGCGGCCCAGGTTCACATGTTCAGATCCCGAGTGCAGACCTACACCACTCATCAGCAATGCTGTGGCAGCAACCCACATATAAAGTGGAGGAAGACTGGCATAGATGTTAGCTCAGGCTAATCTTCTTAACAAAAAAAAAGGACTTGAAGAAGTGAAAAATTTTACCTTGCTCATGAATTAATCAACATTGAAAAGATATCAGTACTTTCCACATAATCTATATACAATTCATTATAATCCATACAATTCCAGTTAAGTTCTCAAATTGATTTCTCTGAAATATGATTGAGTCTAAAATTTATCTGGCCAAAGAACTGCTAAGACAATTTCAAAAAGAAAGAACAAAGAAAAGGTACTCTTTCTGTACAATATCAAGACATTAAAAAGCTAAGATCATCAGAATAGTACAGTATTGGCATAGAGGAAAACAAATGGACCAATGGAACACAACAGAGACTCCTGAAATACACCAAAACATGTACGTAAACTTGGAATATAATGGAGCTGGTATCATAATCAACACGTGTTAGAAAAACTTGCTATATAATATTTTGTATATTCTTTGGATAGACATATTTTGTATATTTTTTGGATGTATATACATACTCTATCCAAATTCCCACCTCACATTATAAATAAAAAATAAATTTTGCTTTAAAACCTAAATATGAAAAAATTTACATATTTTATAAAAAATACAGAAGAATTATCTATCTTTATGATGTCAGTGTAGGGAAGGGTTTCTCAATAGGAAATAAAATATATAAATCATAAAGGGAAAGACAATTTTTTTAAAAGCTAAAAGCTTTCATTCTAATTTAGTGCTCTATTTTTAGAGATGAGGAAAGATTGAAATTACGCAAATGCCCATTATTAAATAAATTATAGCATATCCATAGAGTAGAATTACATGCAGCTTTAAGAAGAATGAGTAAGCTCCCTATTTGCTGATATGGAAAGAACACCCAGATATATTGTTAGGTGATTAAAGCAATATGCAGAACTGAGTGTATATAGCAAACTACCATTTATGTGAAACTGAGGAAATAAAACATATATTTATATCTGTATTTGAATTAAGAAACTTTGGAAGGATCCATGTCGTTTCTTGTAGCAGTAAGTTGAGTAGGAGCTAAGTAGATGGAGGACGAGGTGTGCAGGTGTCTTTTCACTATATACCTTTTAATACATATTTTCAATTTTTGAACTATCTGAATGTATTATTCTTTTGAATTTTAAATTGACAGAAAAACCTTTTTTGTAGCAAAGACCTCCCCCCAAAAACAAAGGTGAAACACAAGTTAAATAAAATTTCAGCAAATGTAGCAGACAAAGCCTTAGTATCTACAATATACAAAACACCCAAATCAGTAAGAAAAAGACAGTCCATGCAAACGTGTGAAAAGAATATGAATCTGAAAAGGCATTTAACAGAAGAGGAGTTATGAATACATTCAGAATTTAAAATATGTTTAATCTCATCACTTACTAGGAAAAGGCAAATTAATACAAAAAAGATACCATTTTCATCCAACAGGTCAAATTAAAGAGTCTTTGTTGAGTGTTGTCAGGTATGTCACAAGAAAGTGCCCTCCTTGCAGGAGTATTGATTGGTACTGCCATTTTGGAACGTAATTTGGCAGTATTTAGTAACACTAAAAATATGCATATCCTACAACCCAGATATTTCACTTCTGTATGCATGCTAGACAAATTCCTGCACAAGCACCAGGAAGCACGTACGAGGGTGTTCCTTTGCGTGTGTGTTTAACAAACACTCGTGTGGCGCTTCCTACGTGCCCTCCTGGTTCTAAGCGCTTCACAAATACGACCTCAGACAGTCCTCACAACAACTCCAGCAAGTAACTACCATTAACATCTTTGCTTTATAGATATTAAAAAAAGCTCAATGTGCAAAAAAAGTTAAGATCATTGATCATTGCCCACAGTCACGTGGCTGGTACATGGCACACCTGGACGCGGACGCAGGCGGCCCAGCCTGAGTGTGTTCCTGCACCCACAACATCACGGGGTCTCCCAGGAAATCCCTGCAACTACGTATAACACATCTGCAGAGGAATGGATAGACAGAGTGCGCTATATTCCTAGGAAGAAATGTGAACAACCTCTAAAAGTATATCTATCTATGTATTTATCCATTTATAGATATTTATAATTTACATATGAATAGATCTCAAAGCATCTTATTGTGAAATAATCGGTATTATTCATGTTTTAAGTGTTTTAAGTGTTTTGTAGAATGTACCCGTGAAGCCATCTGGGCCTCAAGTTTTCTTCATGTGAATATTTTTAACCATAATTCTAATTTTTTTCATAATTTTAATTTTTAAATAAATAAATATTGGACTATTCTGGTTATCTATTTTTTCATGAAGGAGCTTTGACAATTTTTGTCCTTCAAGGAATTTGTCCATGTCATCTAAGTTGTCGAATTTATTGACATAAAATTTCCATAATATTTTCTTTTCTCCTTTTAAAATATCTGTAGAATCTGTAGTGACGCCAACTGTTTTGTTCCCTGGTATTGGTAATTTGTGTCTTCTCTCTTTCTCTGATCAGTCTGTTTAGAGCTTTTCCAGTAAAAGAAAGAGCATGCTCCTCTCTTCCTTTTTCCTAGTACTGGGAAAATTTTTAAAAATTTTCTTTACCAATTTGACAAGAAAATAATTGTTTTTCAGCTGAACAAATGTCTTTCCTATTCATCTCTTTCTTTCTACATCAGAATTCTTTTCAATTATAGGATTATTATTTTATTGGCTTTTATAAAGGAAGCCCGCATTCATGAAATTTTTATGGAGTCCTCCTTCGTGTCAGACGGTAGGCTAGAGCTGGAGTTCCTCACGTGAGTTAACCCGATCCCTGCGCATGGGGGTTGCCAGCGAGGGGGAGAGAGGGAGAGTAAATGGCAAACGTCTGTACAGGTTCCCTTGTGGAAACAAAGGAAGACGTGACCAGCTCTACCTCGCATGGGTATCTGTACAGAGGAAAAGGTAAGAATGGTGGTTAAAGGGTACGTTGGCATTTTATAAACAGACCAGGGTTATACCTCCAGGGAGAGAGACAGGCAGGAGCAAGGCACAGAAGCAAATGGGAGAATGATGACTAGAGCATAAGTTGTGTTTTTAGTTGGAAGCATTAGAAGCAGTTTCTGGTTGATTAAACAGAAATAGATTTTACTAAAAATCCGTCTTAGGAGTTCACAGAATTGCTGGGAGGACCAGAAGATCAAAACCATGCTGGAGGACAGGCCTAATGAGGAAGCCTCTGCTGCTCCCACCCTGGGCCCTCTGGGAAACCACCACTGCTGTCCTGGCCGCACAGGTGCCAGCGTCGAGCCAGGACTGTGCCCTTGCAACCGCTTCTGCCCACAAGAGATGGATGTTCTGCTGCCAAACTCAGTGACGAAGTGGGCTCTCCACAGTCATCCTCCTTCAGGCTGCGCCCTCCTACATGACAGTCTCGCATGAAGAGTCTGAGTGAGCTTAAATTACCTTCACTTACTTATTCACAACAACTGAGGTCCCTACTATGAGTCAGACACCATGTCGAACTCTGGGGAATCAACTGAACAAATAAAGTCCCTGCCCTCATGACGTTTATATTTTCAGAGAGGTGGTGATGGAGAAGAGCGATAAAAGAGAAATAAGTAAATATGTAGTATATCAGATGATGATAAGTGCCAGGGACAGAAATTTAAAATAAAGCAGAAAGTGAGAGGTGCAGGGAGGCAGGGAGCATCGTCACTTTATAGAGAGGGGAAGGGAAAGCGTCAGGGCTAAGGTGCTGTGTGGGTAAAGATAGGAAGGAAGCGAAGGAGCAGACCCACCAGGCCTCAGGGCAGAGCCTCCCAGGCAGAGGGAGCAGCTAATGCAAAGGCCTTCTGGTGGGAAAGTGTCTACCGCATCCAAGAACCGCGAGGAGACCCTGTGTGCTCCCGTGTGGCTGGAGCAGGGAGAGCAAAAGCAAGAGTGGTAGGAGATGAAGTTGAAGACGTGGAGGCAGGAGGGAAGCTGTATCACATAGGGCTCTGCTGCTCATTGAAAGGACTTTGGCTCTGACTCAGGGTGAGATGGACAGCCATTCCTTTGCAGGCTACTTGAACAGAAGGGAGTCCATTGTGACTTGTGTTTTCATAGGATTATCTGGATGTTCTGTTAAGACTATAGTTTAACAAGACAAGGACAAGAGCCAGGCAGCTATTGCAATAATCCAAGTGAGACATGAGATGATGATGCTTGTGGTAGTAAAGATGGTGAAAGGTGATAGGCTCCTGGACATAGTCTGAAGGACTGACCTCACTGCACAGGCTTGTGTGTGTGTGAGTGATGGCAACAAAGCTGGAAAGAGGGAAGGGGGCCAGATTACAGAGTCCTTTGTGTGCCAAGCCACAGAGTTTAGATTTCATCTTCAGGGAAGGGGTTGCCAATTATTAGTTTTAAGTAGAAGAGTCACATATCACATTTTATTTTAGAAAGTTGATTTGGTGGCAAAGTTGAGAATGGAGTTGAAGGGGCCATGTTGGAGGCAATGAGTCCTGATAGGAGAAACTTGTCAGTATCCAGACACAAGAGGATGAAGAATTTAACAAAAACAATAGTTCTCAGCTATCACAATGGAGAGGGGGGAATGGTCATGTATTAGTTTTCTATTGCTGTATAACAAATTACCTTGAACTTAATGGCTTAAAATGATACACATTTATCATTTCACACTTTCTGTGGATCATAAGTCAAGGCACATCTTAAACGGGCCTTCTGCTCATGGTATCACAAGCTGCAAGCAAGGTGTTAGCTGGGCTGTGTTCTCAGCTGGAGGCTTGACTGGGGATGAGTCCTCTTCCCAGTTCACTCAGGTTGTTGAAAGAATTTACTTCCCTGTGTCTGTAGGACTGAGGGCCTGTGCTTTTTCCTGGTTGTTGGCTGGAGACCATCCTCAGCTCCTAGAGTCCACCCATAGTTCCTTGTCACATGGGCTTTCTTGACACGGCCTATTATTTCATCAGACTGGCAGAGATAATCTCTGGAGTGAGTCCACCAGCAAGCTTAAATAACATATGGTAATCACAGGAATACCACTCCATCGTCTTTGTCTTACAGTACTCCCCCTTATTCACGGTTTTGCTTTCAGTGGTTTCAGTCACCCATTGTCAACTGCAGTCTGAAAATATTAAGCAGAAAATTCCAGAAAGAAACAATTTATATTGGGGACTGGCCCTGTGGCCAAGTGGTTAAGTTCACGTGCTCTGCTTTGGTGGCCTGGGCTTCGCAGCTTCAAATCCTGGGCGCTGACCTACAAACTGCTCATCCAGCCATGCTTAGGTGGCATCCCACATAGAAGAACTAGAATGACTTACAACTAGGATATACAGCTATGTTCTGGGGCTTTGAGGAGAAAAGAAAAAGAAAAAAGAGGAAGACTGGCAAAAGATGTTAGCTCAGGGCCAATCTTCCTCACCAAAAAAAAAAAAAAAAAACCCTAATTTATAAGTTTTAAATTGCACACTGTTCTGAGTAGCATGATGAAATCTTGTACTGACCTGTTCCGTGCCCCCCAGGATGTGAATCATTCCTTTATTCAGTGGATTCACACTGTATGCACTACCACCTGTTAATCACTTAGTAGCCACCAGGGTTATGAGATCAGCTGTCGCGGTATCACAGTGCTTGTGTTCCAGTCACCCTTATTTTACTGAGGCCCCAAAGCACAAGACTAGTGATGCTGGCAATTCGGGCACACCAAAGAGAAGTCATTGTTGTTAACCTCTCACTGTGCCTAACTTATAAATTAAACTTTGTCATAGGTATGTATGTTTAGGAAAAAAACATAGTATATGTAAAGTTCGGTACTGTCCGCAGTTTCGGGCATTTACCAGGGGTCTTAGAACACATCCCCTGTGGATAAGGGAGACTATTGTCTTCTGTTTGTGAGAAGCAAGTGGCAAGTCCCACCTACATTCAAGGGGAGAAATTACACAAGGGTTTGAATCAGAAAATGGATCTTTGAGGGTCAGCTTAGAATCTACCCACCACAGACCATAAAGGACGCTGAGCACAGAATGGACGGGACCCAGGATGTGACATGTCCCTTGCATGTGAGGGGATGTGAGGGGGGTGGTGCGTCCTCTAATGGACTCTTGCAAAGCTGGGAGGCTGAACACAAAAATGGTGTACCTGCAGCAGTGGAAGTGGTTTCAGGCAAGAAAAATGCTTTATAGAAAGTGAAATCATCCAGGAATTCTCAGTGTTTAAATGGAATTTACCCGTTTAAAGTTGCTTTAGAATTTGTCTATTTTCTGCAAAGGAAGCATCTTAGTCTGACTTTGTGGTTAGAGAAAATGTTCTTCATTTCAAGTTTGCCAAGGGGTCGGGGGAGGAGTGGTGGCAGTTGTGCAGGGACAGAGGGAAAAAAATAAAGATGGGCAATATTCCTTGAAACTAATTACCCAAAAGGATTTATGAAAATTGCGCATGGATGGAAGGACTCTGTCGTCAGGTTTATTGAGGTCAAACTGTAAATGGTAGGAAGCCCAGACAAGTCCAGGTGGTTAAAGTGGAAGTACCTGGGGAGGTAAGCAGGCAGTTGGTTAAGAGGAATCAATCTGGAAAGTCCCACTTTCAGGTCCACTGAATGCCCACATTCTTTCCCAGGCCTCTCCCGCCTCCCTCTGCTGGTCGTCTATGGAAGCCTGTGGTTAGAGAAAATGTCCTTCATTTCAAGCACGCCAAGGGGTGGGGGGAAGAGTGGAGGGGGTTGTGCAGGAACAGAGGGAAAAATCATAAAATAAAGATGGGGCAATATTCTGTGAAACTAATTACCCAAAGGAATTTATGAAAACTGTGCATGGATGGATGTCACAGTTGGTGCCTAATGAATCCCCTAGTCCACTTCCTTTGCAAGAAGCTATGCTGTGGGGACCCGGAAGAGACCTCCCTCAAACCTGGGTTCACCTGATTCTGTCAGGTAGAACTTTTTCAATGGCAGAAAACCCAGCCTAAAATCACTTAAGCTATTAAGGAAGTGGCTTACAGTGGGGGGTACATCTTATCAAGTTTAGGGGCAACTGGTTTAACGCACCCAGATGAAGTCACTAAGATTTGTTTTCTTGGTGGCAAGATGGCAAGAGCAACTAAACCGTGCATCTTCTTGTTGTCAGGTCCAGCAGGAAAGACTCTGTGCCCCCAAAGCCAAACATGCATCTTTGTCATGACTCTCATTCAGCTGGAAGGGTTCACACACCTCCCCTAAATTAATCGCTGTGGTCAGGGAAATGCAATTTCTCTGATTGGCTAAGATCTAACCTGTCTATGAGAGTCAACTCTGCCCAAAGGACAGGGTTTCCCATGGGAAATTTGGGTACAGTTTTACCAGAAGCAGGATAAGTGGCTGTTGGGCAGTAAACAGAGGACAGAGTCCTCCTCCCGCCGTGAGTATACCGTTTAATGGAACCAGCGATTTGTTTATATGGCAGCATGACTGCCCGTGACAGGGAAATATTTATATTTCCGGTTGTGCACCTCACACCTTACTCTCCCCACCGCACTAGCCCACCACACTCACAAACTTAGTTTGACTGAAAGAACAAGTATTCTTGCTAGAAGAGCCTCAGAAATATTCCATCGCTTTATGGGTAGGCAAACTCTCAGATCAATAAGGGGAGAAAGCCCATGTCACACACATAACAGGGGAGAGAAGAGCCTGCAGATACAACAGTCCACTGGGCACACCAATTAATTTATGCATTAGAGGTTTGAGGAACATTCTCCTCAGAAGAGAGAGACGTGAGGAGGTGAGGAGTGATTGCAAAGGACCCCCTGGGTCTTAGGCCTGAGAACAGGAGCTCCATATTTGGATGGTGAAAGGAAGTGAGTGAGCACTTTGGAGCGACACAAGAAAGAGCAGTGCTGGCTTGGAACAATGCCCTGCTCCAGCCGGCACGCTTCATTCTGTTGTTCAGTGTTTCACTAGCAATTCCCGAAGCATAGTCAGACTTCCTGCTCCTTCCCACCAGCCGCTTTGCTTCCCTTGTTGTATTTTTCTTCTGTTATATTTGGCTTAAATACTATCGCATTCCACCATTTCACTCTCTCCGTCCCTCCCAAGCCTTTTCGCTGATGCCTGCCTGATAAAAGGCCCCACATCTGATATTAACCTAAATCTCCCTTGATTCCTTAAAGTGAGTTATTCATTAACAGAACCTAAATGACTGGTTGTTAGGCAAATCTAGTTCTTTCAAATGACTGATCTGCTCAGAGAAGTTTCTGTAAATCTCCTGTAGAAATAAGCAGAGCTTTGTGCCACTTGTGAGCTCGAAGCAGAAGTTTGGGAGAGGGAGAAGATACTATTTTGCCCATTCTGCAGGGTGAGTCCAGGGGAGGGAACCAAGTGTACCTCGGGCTTGACAAGCTGCACGGGGAAGCGCAGCTGTTGCCACAGGGCAGAGTCGGCAGAGGCTGCCAGGCTACCTCTGAGCGTGGTCATGGGTTCCAGCCAACTTGCTCCAAACATCAAGCATTTTGCCTTCTGTTTCCTATGACGCCAGAGTTTCCAGTGCTAAGAGGTATGGCTATCTTCTTTCCTGTTCTTTTGTTCAGCAAAAACAAAAGCTAATTAAAGTAAATGTCAGAAGCTGGAGTGAGGCAAGGAGTGGCTGCGGGAGTAGGGCAGAGAAACTTCCAGGGGCTGGCTGATTATGCAGACGAAGTGCATTTGGGAGTTGTGTGTCTAGCCATGTATGCATGTTTTTCACTTATTAGGGTAAAAAGCCACCTCTCTGTGGGTTATTAAAATATGTCTCTAGGCCTCAGGAACAGAAAAGTATGCTCCTAGATTCACAGAATGTGCATTCTTGTTTTGCTCCATAATAGTCTAGGCTCATTTCTGTTTCATACTTTTGTTTACCTCAAGAAACATTTTGCAACCAGGAAAGGAACTGGCTCTGACTATACGGTTTTCAAAGAAAATTCAATAGCATCATTTCAGTCCTGGGGTTGGCCAGTCAACATTACCGTTTTAAAAATTGTCATTTTTTAACTTGGATATTTCAGCTATCTTACAAATCATAATTGGATCTAACCACTCTTTTGTTCTTTTGAATACATACATAAATTGCTATAATGATCAACTATTGGATTTCATGGTATGTATATATGTTTTCAATTTAAAGAATAGAAAAAATACTTAAGACATTACTTGAATTGGTCATACAGTTGTTTAATATATGGAATTCATATGTAAATAAAGATACATGTAACAGTGAATTTTCCTTGTAATTTGAGAGTTTGGGTATGTTTTCTGGAGAAACAAACCCACAAAATTTGAATTAATTTTTTTTTTTAGCAAGATTTGTATCAATTCCAGAGCAAACATGACCTGAAAAGTCAGAATTCACAGGTGAAAATGCACACACCATGACAGGATGGCAGGTCAAAATCCTCGGTGTAGAAAGACTGCTAGGCTTGAAGATGTTTCCCTCATTCCTGGTGAAGAAAAACATTTCCTATCTATTTGTGTTTCAATAAGTTGCAATATGTATTCAAAATTAAATGGTTTTGGAGCTGTTGCCTAAAGAGGTCACCAAACCTATTTCTGGTCTGCGCTTAGGGTAGTAAGCCTGCTCCGCGGTTAGGCTGTAGGGGCTCCAGCAGAAGCATCGGGCTGAGCCCTTGAGCGTTGTTTGGAACAACCCAGCCTCAGAGCCGTTCAGCAGAAGCAAAGTGTGGCAATGCGTCCCGCGGAGGGACCACGAGAAGCCGGGGGAACAATAGACATCTTGTGGGAAGGGCTGAAATGTATGCGGCCAATTCCCATGGGAACGCCTGTAGTTCCTTCACACTGTGTGAAAAAGATGCTCCTTGAAAAGAATCTTTAATCCTTTCTTTCAAGGGAAAATCTATCTGAGAACTTTATTGAAAGTTTCTAGAACCTAAATGGGTCTAAGATAGTCAGTGTGCATTTTTAATACAGATGAATAAAATGAGAATTCTTTGATGCACCGTAGTGTTGTTCAAAGCATAATGTAAATAAATATTACTATTCTAGAATTTTCTGAAGTGAAGAAACTAGAGACTCTCCTAACCTGGAGTTGGAAGCTAGAGGATAATTTTCTCAGAATAAATTGGCCTCCTGAGTTAATAATGTTTATTGAAATCCCCCCAAAGAGCTTCAGCTTTTTCCACAGGTGGTATGGGGTAATAGCGGGGTGACTAAGTCCTCAGGTCTGTGTGCATTTTCATTTAGCAGAATCTACTGATGTGGAATAGAGCAAACCAGCAATGTTTTATTAGTGCCCACTGACTGTAGGTCACCTTGAAAAGTTGTAAGGAGCATTACGCTCTGGTGCCCTGGAGAGAGTTATCCACGCCCTCCTCACTAACAAGCATGGAGTGAGCACCACTCTCACAGGAAACTCAGGTATTTGCATTACCCAGCCAACTGGGTCTGAGACACACTGCCTTCCATTCGACTTCCACTCTGTGAAAATGCTCACTGCCACTGTTTAGGCATGAGGCGGGTCGCACTGCAGTGAGACCGTCCCTTAAAAATCCAGAGACACATTCAAGACAGTGCATGAACTCCCCAGATTTAAGATTTGAGCAGAGTACAACCAGGATATAAATATGACACAAATGGAAAACACCTAGGTCTCTTTAATGCTGTGAACTCAATGTTAGGTGGCAGTATAGTAGTATGTTAGCTTTTAAAAAGTATAGCATGGGAACTTGTTAACAGAAGAATGACCTATAAGAAGAATGATATCATTAGGGATGTAATTGCTCTCCTTCCTGTCTGGTTGCTTTATGCCAGGCTCTGTGTTAAATGCTTTACGTAATCTTATCAAACCTCCCAACAACCCATATCGCAATTCTCAGGTGCAAGTAAGGAACCTGAGGCTCAGAGGCGCCAGTTAATCTGCCCAGGTTTACACTGCAGGTGACGGCGTGGCTGAACCCAGTTGGCTCCAAGATCCTGCACTCTTAGCACTCTGCTCTTCTTCCTGGATTCCCAATGTCCAATTCTGGACCCTACACTCTAAAAATGTGAGAAAATTGGATAAAACTAGTGATAAGAGCCGTTAATAATAAATAGAGGATGAAAAAGATGAAAGACTAACAAAATATAGTCTCTTCTATTAAAAGAGGAGACTTTTATCAGTATCTATAAGCCAGAAAATTACTAATGAAAGAATACACCTATTCGTGGATGACTGGCTTTTCCATTTTTATAAAGGAGACTTCAAGGGAACATCTCATATACAGATGGTGTAAAAACGATTTATCACCAGGCATCTAAGAAGATTTATGAGATCATTCTCCTGGAGCATATGACCTGGCTCAGTAGCAGGTGTGGGGTCCCCTGACCACACACCTTTGTGGGGCAGGATCCCCAGGGAGGGGGTGACATTCATAGTGTCTACGTCATAGTGATCAAGCAGAGGAATTTTTCCAAAGCACAGCTTCCCAGACAGCAGATATGTAACCTGATGGGCAATCAAACTTCTACGGGAACAGACAAATAAGGAGTAGAGAATAATACAGTATAAAACTTTTTTTTAACGTGCCATTAATTACTGAAACAGCAAGGGAGAGTTCTAGTACCTTTTTCTCCTCTGAAGTGTCAATAGATTAAGCAGAATAAACATTTTCTCTAGTATTGCTGCAACATTTTAAAGTACAAATCTGACATATCTAGTTCCAGTGGATTTTCATGAATAACCTCCCAGCAAATAAAGTGGAAAAAAAGAGTGTATGCATTTTTGTTGAGTAAGTTTGTTCCATTTATAAGCAACTTCCTGCATCCTCAAACTTTTGACGATATTAACTAGAAGCAGAGCAAGAGGATCACTTCTTCAAGAGCTGTGACCCACACTGGACAAACGCTCAGTGTTTCAAACTGTGTGTGTGACATCTTGAGAGGGAGGGAGTGTTAATTAGGCCGCAGTTCTCTCTTCTCTGGGCTTTGTGAAATGGCTCCCAATAGCCACCCCGTTCACCTGCTCCAGTTCCTGTTGAAACCGTTTCCTCTGTGGGTTTTTTTTCTCCATTCTTCCCAGGGAAAGTATAGATTTTCACGAACACAGGGAGTTTTGTTTTCTCTGTTAAAAACAACTCTGCTTTACTGGAGCAGGCTTTATGTTTCGCCCCAGGAAACAGAGCATTTCACTCAGAGGTGACTCTCCACTGGGTGAGGTGCAGCCTGTCACCTGACCAGCTCTGGAGCTGCTGGTGGCATCAGGCTGCATTCCTTGAATTCTTCCACCCGGCTCCGAAATGAACAACTTCAGGTTCACTGAGCTGAGTGGATTCCACGGGCTGTGCCCTCGCAGTCCGCTGCCGGATCTCCCGCCCAGTCTCCAGACACACAGCTGAGTAACAGCAAGCGCGCCTGTGAGGAGTGGCACCAGGTAAAGCGAGTGTGGGGACTGCTGGGGCTCCCTGAGATGCGTCACGCTTGGTGTAGACTCGTTTCTCTTTTTGTGGTGTCTGTTTCTCTGTACTGAAACCTGACTTGTCAACCAATACCTACTTAAAAAATATGCTCCGAATAATGAGAATGTGTGCTTCAGATTAAGGTCCCTTAAGGGTTAGGGAAAGAAATTATGAGTGTGAAAGTTGGGAGTAAGAAGGAATTTTATAAGCCACTTTTTGTAATACAGAAAGTACGAGATTTGGAGGATGACCTACTTGGATGTGAATCTCTTGGGTGTAACCTTAACCTCTCCAGTCCTGTTTCCTCTTTGGTGAAAATAGCTACCTGCAGGGTTGACGGGAGAACTAAGAGAAGAAAGCATCTAGCAAAGAGCTTGGTGCGTGGAAAGCATCTGAGTGTGCGCACATATATGCATGTGTGTGTATAGGTGTGTTTGTGTTTACGGTGGGTATTTCTGTGTACATGCGTGTAGGCCACAGGGCTATGACTTTCATGCGGGTGGGGAGTTTCTCTGAAGATGACATACACTTTGCTCTGGCTCTGACCTTCTCTGCTGCTGCAAATAGACCACCAGCAGGAGAAGCCAGACACCTGAGCAAAACATCGACCAGAGCTGCTGAAAAATGAATAACGTGCCTTGCTGATCCTCATCCAGAAAAGGGCAGTAAACTGCAGCATGGGGGCGCTCTTCCATGAGAACTGATGAGAAGGGAGACAGCTCAACGATTAGCACACACGCTCATGTATACCAGTATACACAGCCCTGAGAGGGCTTTGCCTGGGAGACCAGCTGCCTTCAATTCTGACTCTGAACTTACTCTCCAGCTGCCCCTGGGCTGGTTATTTTGCTTGGTGAACATCAGTTTCTCATGGCATGGAATTGTCGTGAGAATTAAGTGGCTCGATTCTCGGGAAGCACTTGGGGTAGTGCCGGACACGTGGCAAACACCCACTAAACATCAGCTCTTGGTATCCTTGTTTTGCAGAGGGCCCTTTTACATGTTATCAACTTCGATCTTCAAAACAGCCTGATGCGATGGACTGGGCGTGCATTAGCCCCATTTTGCAGATGAGGAACTAAGGCTCAGGGAAGAGAAAAGAATGAACCAAAGGTCCCAGAGCTGCTGAGTGGCTGGGCTGGGTCTTGAATCTGGGTCCTCAGACAAGCAGCTGACTTAGTATGTACTCCTCACACATGCATTGAATGAAATGTACTCTAAAAGGCCCAGCTCAAACAGCATGTCCCCTGCAAAACCATTGTACCGTCTTCCCCCAGGAGAGATCTCTCTCTCCCTTGTACTTCCCCAGACTTCCTTTTACGGTACCTAGGAGACTTTTCTCTTGTCATCCTTGTATTGTGGAATGTTTGGCACAAGTCTCATCTCTCCCGCCCCCACCCCCGGACGTATGAAAGTTTTCACGTACGGCTGTGTGTTGAACAATCATGTTTTGCACACACTGGACACTCAAGAGTAACAGCTGAAGTTGGAAGCATGACTGTCTCCTCCCCAGGTGTCGTGTAAGTGTGGAGAGTAAAGAAGGAGCCCGGAAAAGCCTGGGGGGCTTCTCCCCACCAGAGTATTCTGCTCCTTCTCAGAGCTCTAGCTCTGGAATGTCTGGGGTGGCTGAATCTGCCTAAGGAAGTGTCAGATACTGGCCAACAAGCTGACGAGGTGAAGTCATTTCCATTCACTGTCTTCTTTTCCTGAATATTATTTCACTGAGACTCTGTCACTGCAAATGTCTGAGGGGAAGACAAAGTGTTAAGGGGAAAATTCAGGAAAGCATTGCCCTAATTTGTCTTATAGATATTTCAGTTCACCCTTCCACATTTGCCAGGGTGCAAACTACTCTGTAGGACCCTCTCTCTGCTCTCTCCACACCCCCTGAAGCCTTCCCCACCTCTCTCCTTCTGTCCTCTTCCTCTAAGCTTCTCCTCACTGTGGTTTTCCTGCTCTCAGGTTGACCTAAGTTCCAGGGCATAGATGGGCAAGGATGCAGATCAGCGAAGGAGGGAAGAGGAATTCATTTTCTTGCTTTATGACCCTGCCTGTGTCTTCACCCTCGAGTGTTAACAAGGCTCTGAGGGCCTTTACTCCTAGGAGTAGCCTCACTTGGAATCCACACGCTGTAGTGGTTATGAACTTGGAGCCTAGCACTGGACTCTCTGGCTCCAAACCCCAGCTATTCAGTTTACTAGCTGTGTGGCCTGAGCAAGTTAGTAATGCCTCAGGTTCCTCACCTGCGAAGTGGGGATGAAATAACCTCACACAGTTATCAAGAGGGCTAAATGAGTTAGTATTTGTAAAGTATCAGCACAGTGCCTGGCACACAGACAAGCATACGTAAGTGTCAGGCGTTATTTTTCTAAAGCTGGTGAATAGCACCAAAGTTGCGTGTGGGTTATACTATCCTTGGAATCCCTTCCATGGCCCACAGATTGCACCATTTGGAATGCTACTGATAGCTTATTTCGTTGAGGGCCTGGTGAGGGATTTGGCTTGTGTTTGAGACCATACTGCATGGAGAGCATGTACCTTTGAACTGTAAAATTGCATTCAGCACAGAAAGGCGTTCCCACGCGATCCCTCAGAGAGGAAGACTGCCCAAGGAGGCAGCAGAGCCCCTCTCCCTTTTCACACTTGTTCTTGGAAACACATTCAGGGTGAACGGCTGGACAGAATCGCCTCTCGCTTGTATTAAATGACCCTCTCTTGCTCTCACTGTCTGCGCACGTGGCTGCATTTGTAAGTTACCTGCCTGTATGTAATGACTCCACTCCACTGTTAACCGTGGCAGAAGACCGCTGGCCAGAAATCAGGAGAACAGCACTGCCACAGCTACCATGGGGCCTTGGGGAAGTCAATGAATCTCCCTGGCCATTAACTGATTGCTAAGGTCTCTACCAGTGCAAATGGTCTGTGGTTTTATTAGCCCAGAAGGGAGCTGATGAAAATAATCAGATATTTAATTTGTGCCAGTGCCCTACTCTCTGTGGACCGCTAATTGAGTAAGAAGTACAGAGGGACTTCATTATTTCAACTGTGGGAATGGGGAGATTGCCTCACCCGCAGCCCTTCCTCTTCAGCCTGCATTGCACTGCTATCACTTGCAAGTTCAGTGTTCAAGTTCAAGTTCACACTCACGTACAGTAGAGAGTATCTGGCTTCATACTCCTAGGCAGAGTCCTTTGTTTCACTGCTACTCATTTAGAGAGTACATAAGAATAAGGCGAGTATTGAGATCACCTTCTGGACAGAGGGTCGGGGCAGCTTCTGTTGTCAGTATGGGAAAGAAACCCCGCCAAGAAGGTGAGCGCTGGTCTCCACACCCAGAGAAAAGAGGACACCAGGCAGCGGGTCCAAAAGATGTTTCTTGTGTTTCTTCTTTCCTTTCATTGCCCTTTTTTGTTTGGTTTTCATGGGAATCTGTTTGGGGAAAATCTGGCAAGTGTTGGGCCTGTTTGTTGCTTGTCCACTTGTTTCCTTGTGGCACGGAGAGAAGGACAAGGATATGGAAAGAAGAAAACTAAGTGTGGGATTTAAGCTGCTTTTTAAGGCTCAGATTAAATTCTGGAGAAACCTAATAATTTTTGACAAGACTTTTTGAGACAAAAATAAGGAAAGAGCTCGTTTGAAGATCATCAAGCCGGGATCTGTTACTCTACACACATTTCCAAATGTCTCCTTTTTTTTTCTCTGCTGGGCCCCAAGTTCACAGTCTGAGCTCACGCCATCCTGCTAATGGCTATATTTTGTCATTTGTTTCTCTTACAGAGAGTGTCAAAGAAGACCTGAACGTCTGGAGAAAAATGACATTTCAAGGAATACGGCGTATACCTCCTGCTACGTGTTTTTGTCCTATTAACCTGTGATGACGGAAACATACGGCCCTGGGCCTATAGAAAGTCAAGGATTACCACATTCCTCATCATGCATCAACTGTTCAGGCTGGTCTTAGGACAAAAAAATCTTTCACGAGCTGGAGACCTCTTCTCCTTAGATGACTCTGAGATTGAAGACAGCCTGACAGAAGCTTTGGAGCAAATTAAAATAATTAGCTCATCTTCAGTAAGTAAACGAGTTTTTAGACTAGATCTTTGAAATCACCTATTCTAGAGCCAAATGCTTGTACATATCTTGGGGAAAGGATCTTTGGAGGGGAAAGGGAAGGGACGACTAATATTGGTTTCTCAACTCTGCTCTGTGGTTTAGTTTGGCGTCTAAGAAATAACACCAGGGAAGTCACTGACTTAGGGGCAGCTAGGCTCACTCACAGAGGCCAGAACTCTAGAAATTGCAGGCCAGGGTGGAATTCTCACAAAAAGCTTATCTAAGGGCTCTTTCTGCATCCTTGAAATAACATGGAGAGGTGAGGGGGCATATCTGGGGAACAGCAGACCTGCCAAGCTGCACAACAGCGTCAGTGAATGAAGCAGGGTGTGCTGTGGAGGCTGAATAATGAAAGAAGGAAGGATGACACCTCCTGCCATGCAGGGAATATGAGACAAGGACAAGGATCACTCTGCTGCCAGAAGTGACAGTTGCCCAGGGCTTAAAAACGTGGACTGTCTGCTTCTATATCTTCTCTGTTTTATTTATCTTTCCTCCACTCCTTTTTTGGCCACTCTCCTTATTTAACTTAACTCACCCATTATTAGCCACCAGTATGATCAGACAAATTTAAAATCTCCAACACCCCTCCCCCTCTTCTGCTCTCCTCAGTGTTGGGATAATATATTCTGAAAGCACTCCCAAAGAGGGTGGACGTGGAGTGCCCTGCATGGTTTGATGTTGACCTTCTTGGTCATGCTTCGACCCTCCCTAAGATTGGTCCCATTTCAAAGGCCAAGGCCACCAAGCATCCTCTGGCATCCTCCCAGCTCAATAGCGTTTGCCAGCGCTTGACACAAACACCCACTGGGCAGAGGAAAGAGATGTAACTTGAGCCATAGAATACTGTATTAGCAAATGTGTGCCTATTTCAGAGATAACAGCTTTCTTCCATGTTCTAATGAAGAGATGTTTAAAAGGCATACTAGCAACCAATGTGGCTTCCTCCTCGAGCCTGTCAGCGTGTTCTCTTGTTGGCTGCCATTAACACGCCAAATCCTCCCACTGCCCAACCACTCTTCTCTGCCCAGGTAATGTCTTTGACAGCAACTACGTGTCCACATTTTTTCCAGAACATGAATCAACTTTATCTGACTCAAAATACAAAGTATTCCTGGTACATTTCCACTTTCTGGGTAGGATTTGTGTGCTATTTTCAGCAGCCCAATCCTTCACACTCCTCTGGAAATAAATTGGCTGAACATGCCACCGTTTTTCATTTAATCTAGTAGAAAATCTTTCTCTAAGTTCCCTGAAGCCTATTTCCACTAGAGGTCACTAGTGTCAGTGATTTCTTTTGTTTCCTTCATCAATTGCTTGGTCTCACAGATGTCAAATTCAGAATTTTAGGACTGGTGAGTTCTGTGTCCCCACTTTTTTTTTCTTGAGGAAGATTAGCCCTAAGCTACCATCTGTGCCAATCTTCCTCTACTTTGTATGTGGGATGCCTCCACAGCATGGCTGATGAGTGGAGCAGGTCTGCACCCGGGATGCAAACCCACGAACCCTGGGCCACCAAGGCAGAGCACATGGAGCTTTAACCACTTGGCCACGGGGCTGCTCCCGCATGTCCTCACTTTTAACCATTAAGGCTGGCAGGTCCCTTGTCATCAGGAGCCTTGTCCATCCTTTAAGCCCTCTGATCAGCATCCCCCAGCCAGGTCTGGAGAGCCAGCAGTTCTCCTGTTCTTTCTCTTGCTAACTTCTTTTTTTTTTCATTTTTTTTTAAAGATTGGCACCTGAGCAAACAACTGTTGCCAATCTTCTCTTTTCTTGTTTTCTTCTCCCCCAAGACCCCCAGTACATAGTTGTATATTTTTAGTTGTGGGTCCTTCTAGTTGTGGCATGTGGGATGCTGCCTCAGTGTGGCCTGATGAGTGGTGCCACGTCCACGCCCAGGATCCGAACCAGCAAACCCCGGACCACTGAGGCAGAGCACACGAATTTAACCGCTCAGTCACGGGGCCGGCCCCTCTACTAACTTCTATCACATCTCACTTCTTCCACTTCTGCCGGTAACCAGGGCATAGAGCACATGGGTGGTAGAATAAAAAGAATCATTTTTTAAGGGGCTCGTGCACATCAACCTAATTTTTAAATTTGCTCCTCAATTCTAGTTGTAAACTTGTCTCCGTGTGGAGTTCCCTCTCACTCTCCATTCCTCTAAAGGCCAGCTCAAGTTTCATTATTCCTGGAATGATTTCTCGTGGTTCTAGCTCATAGTGATTACTTCTTTCTAAAAAGACATAATTGCCGTTTTGCATTATACTCTGTTATTATAGAAAATTATCGATTCGTATAACCTCAAGTGCCATCTCTACATTACAGAATCCCACATCTGTGTTTTGAGCTTTGACATCTCTCCCTAAGCTTCAAGTCTACACTAGTTGATGTTGATCACCTCAAACGCAATATATCTAAATTGAAAGTGATCACGTTTCTTCGGTTATACTATCATTTTCCTAGAGCTCCTCGTTTGAGACTGGAGTCGCTCTTGGCCCCTCTCCGTCCCTCTCTCCTTCCCCTGTGCATTCTGTAGACGTTGCCTGAGAGCTGCCTCCTCCTCTGCTCCTTCTGTCCCCATTCTGCTGCTGTCACCCGGGCTCAGGCCCTCAAAACAATTGATCTCCGTGCTTTTGGTCTTGACTTTCTCTAGTTCAATCTACCAATAGTTACCAGATTAAACTTCCCAGACCAGGTTTTATTACATGTCTCTCAATTGTGCAAAACCTGTCCAGGAGGCTTCAATGCCCGTGGCATTCAATGACCAGTGCCAGCGACTGGTCCATGGAACCAGCATGCGTACTCACGGCTACTTCCCCCTTCCTGTGTCACCTCCTTTCCTTATGACCAGGAGCAACTCTTCCTTTCAGTCCTTTCCTAATGACCCTGGATCTTAGTTATCAATTCCACTTCTTAATTTCTCTTTGGAAACGTGGAACTGAAGGGACCTTCTAAATCATCTGTTCAAACTTCCTTCTAGCACAGAAATACCTTTTTTAGGATTCCTGACAAATAGGTATCTTCTCCTTCTGCATTCACAATGATGAAAATGTAGTAGATTTCTGATATTTTCTCCTGCTTCTCAATTTTCCTTTGATAGATTTCCCCTTTCCATTGCCTGAAGCCTTGATGGGGCCTTCGGTTAAGGTTCCCTACCTTGCCCTTGCCAGGGGAGTGGGGAGGGAAGGAGTGGGGACACCTGCCCCAAGCCATGCTAATCAGAATTTCTTTCCCAGTAATTCTAGGAAAGAAACCAGCAGAGGGTGATTTATCATGTTGATGGTGCCCCCAAAGCAGCAGGCTTTTGGTTGCTGCCCCTCCACCACCATAGCCACCTCAGTCACTGCCCATCTAAGGCCAGGTCCTTCAGCTTTTCCTTCCAATCTGTGAGCCACCTCATACCTTTCAATTAGTCTTTTATGTTTTGCTACAGTTATCCAGACTCTTTCTGTTATTTATGTCCAGAGAATCCTAACTGACAGAGAGAGAGCTGTTCCACTGTTCGAAGTTCAAATTGTTCGCTTGCGCCTCCTTTTGGCCAGATGAAATCTCTCTCTTTGTGTTTTCTGTTTATTGTGCTTTGTTTTGTTCTTTGCCCCAACAATCAGAAGAATGTGACCTCTATTCCTACAAGAAGAACTTTAAACATACGAAGACAGTGTTGTCAGTCTCACCTCTGGCTTCTCTCTTCTCAGCTAAACATCTTTAGTGTCCTTATGTTTCTCATGACAAAGAAGGGGCCTTTGGCAGGGAAAGAAGACACCACATCACATTTCCAGTCTCAGGTCTGGAAACTCAGTTCTGTCAGTGCGTGGGAAATGCTACCCAAATCATGCTAGCCAAACGTAAGACTCAAAAATATAAATTAGGATGCTGACTTATTGATCTACAATGAAGATTATAATTTATGTCTGTCAGAATTCTTGTGTGCTCCATGCTGTTCTTTCCACGTCTATTTACCCAGTCTTTCTCTAGACAAAAAATATGATTATTGATTAGGTTTCTTCCTGCTCTACTACAATCACATTCCTGCTCTACCTCCCTGAGATTACATTTAACTCACCTACAGGGTCACCTGTGTGCAGATAGTATCTTGGAGTAGCCCTGTAGCAGGCTAATCCCACTTGTATAAGTGGATTTTTTTGGTTTAATCTTCAAAGGGCAATCTTGTCTCCAGGTTCTCGGAGGAGCTTCATTGTAGCTCCCAAGTACTGCCCACATTCTTAACATTCTGGTTACCCTCGGGGAATCTTCCTAATTTATTATTGTAAATTACCATTGCCCAGTACTTGAACCAATTGCTTGCAACAATTGCTGATACTAGTCAGATACTCTGTTTCTAAAATTTCTTGTCAACAGTAACATCACAGGGTTGGCCACATTTATCCTGTGATGACCTAAGACCTACAAGTTGAATCAGTACTTGTAATAACATAACTTGATAAAAGGCCTAAGTGTATTATGTCACATTTTAAACCATTGAGATAATATTCTTGTCTTTAGGCCCCCATATTCATACCTTTTAAAAGCCATGATTCTGTCTAATGTATTAGTAATCATTCCCAGCTTTGTAGAATCTGAAAATTCAGTAAGAAAACCTCCAATCTTTCCCCCAAAGTCATTCACAAAATAATTGTACCTTACCAGATTCCACTCTGAAGTCCTTGCCTTCTTTTTCTACCAGTTACTCCAAAACACGGCTGGAAAATGTTTTGTCACTAGGTTTGGTTTGACAATGTCACTTCTCACTCAAAATTCTCTCCCAGTTGCTAAATGTGCCTTTCAGTTTTGCCTTTTCATTTCAAGTCCTTTCTAGACCACAGCTACCTGACAGTCATTTCTTCTGCTCCCTTGGCTCTCTTTCCAGACTCCTCCAGCTGAGATTGTCTCCCTATCCTCTCATCTTCCTCCCACACTCTCAGCTCCAGCTTTCCCGTGATGTTCACTCATGCCTAATTGACCTACCCACCTTCCAGTTCTTTTTAAGATTTTTTTAACAATAAAAAATATTAAGCATACAAAAATCACTCAATTTAACAATTACATAAAATTGAAATCACCTGCATGTCTCTCTCTAATCCACTTCCCCTCTTTTCCTCCCAAAGGTAACCAGGATCCTGATCGTGGTGTTTATCCATGCGTGATTTTATTCTTTGCTACATATGCATGGTTCAAAATTACTTATAGCATTTCGTGCTTTTAAACTTTACTTAAGTGCTGTCCTAAGGCTCAATATTATGTCTTTGAGGTTTAGCTACGTTGGCACATGAAGTTCCAATTCATTTGTTTTCGGTGGAATAGAGTATTCCGTTACAAGACTGGGCCACAATTGGTTTGTCTAGTCTTCTTTTGATAGACATTTACTGTTTAAACAGTGCTGCGGTGAACATTCTTATAATTAGCAATTCTGGCAAATGTGCTAGTATTTCTAGTGTCTACAACTAGAATGAAACAACTGGTCTGGGAGTTTTGTATACATTTGACTCTCTGATATACCACCAAACTGGTCTCCAACGTGGTGGCGCCAAATTGCACTCCCATCATCCACGTACACGAGTCCCAGTGGCTTTATATCCTCGCCAATGCTTACTTTTATTAGATTTTTTAAGTTTTTGTCAATCTAAGTGAAGCAGTATCTGATTGTTATTTAAATTTGCACCCTCATTATTAGGGACGCCGACCAGACCATTTTTTCATATGTTTATTTGCTATTTGCCATTTGGGTTTCCTCTTCAGTAAAGCACTTGTTTATGGTTTGGGGTTTTTTTTCCTTTTGTTCTCTTTCTATTTTTCTAATGATTTTTTTAAAAAGTCTTTCCTTATTAAGTTGAAGGAGTTTTTGTCTAGTCTTGTACTAAATGGTTGTCACCTCTGCATGTCACAGGTCTCTTACTCCGAATGTCGCTTGCCTCTCCATTTTACTGTAATAAGTCTTGATATCTGGTGAGACAAGTATCCCCAAACTCCTTCTTTAAAATTGCCTTGATTTGCTTTAGTTCTTTAACAATTTTATATTAAGCTTCTCAAGTCTCGTGAATAATTCTGTCAGTATCCTGACTGGAATTTCATGATATCTATAGAGGAATTTGAAGAAAATTAACATCTTTATAGTACTATCTTCTTATCTGTAGATGTTGTATGTCTATCCATTTATTTAGATCCTCTTAAATGTCTTTCAATAATGTTTTATGATTTTTTTTCCTAAGGATCTTAAGAGCCTTGTACATCTTCCTTTTTTCAGTTTGTAAGTATTTTATATTTTTTAGCTGAGATTATAAATGGCATCCTTTTTTAAAATTGTATTTTCCAACCATTTTTTTCAAGTGATTATAACAGAAATGACACATATAGTGATCTTATATCAGTAAACCCACTCAACTCTCTTATTAATCTTAATAATTGTTTATAAATTTTTCCACTTATTTGACAAATATATTAGGCACCTACTATGTGCCAGACACTGTACTGGATGCTGGGAATACAGGAGTGAGCAAAATAGGCCAAAAAATCTCTGCCATCCTCCATTTAATTGGGTGAGAACAGAGAATAAAATAAGCGAGGGAAATCTGTCGTCTATTAGAAGAGGGTAAGTAAGTGTTTTGTAGAAAATAAAAGAGGATGAGGACGGCGCATTGGAGTCTTGAAATCGTGCATTGAACAGACAAGGGAGCACAGACTGAGAAGCTGAAGTTTAAGCAAAACTTGAAGGAGATGAGGGAGCAATACCTGTGGATACCTGAAAGAAATCATTTCAGGCGGAAGAAGTATTAGGGACAAAGGCCCTGAGGGCACCCTGGGAGGCCTGTGTGGCTGAAGCAGAGAGCAAGGCAGGAAGCTCATGGGACAACAGGTCAGAAGGAGTTGGAGGCTGGATCATGTAGGGCCTTGGGTAGCCATTGGAGTGTTTCAACCAGTGAAATAACATGATCTGACTTTCCATTTCTTGTTTTGAGAAGAGTCTGTGTGAAGGCACAGGTGGAATCAGGGAGGCCGATTAAAAGGCTACTGCATAATCCAGATAATAAGCCACGGAGACGGTAACTGTCATGGCGCCATGAGGGTGGTGAGAAGGTGCAGATTCTAGATGTATTTTGAAGGTGGAACCAACAGGATTTGCTGATGTGGGTGTGACATGTAAAGAGAGAGAGAGAGAAAGGAGATTCAATGATTTTTGGTCTGAAAAACTAGAATATTGAAGTTGTCATTAGGTAAGATAGAGAAGACTGACGGAAGCACGGTTTTGGAGAGGAGGAGTAGGAAGGAATCAAGAGTTTTGTTGTAGACGTGAAGTCTGAGATGTTAGACGTCTGAGTAGAGATGTCGTGCAGATAGTTGGATATATGAGTCTGGAGTTGAGGAGAGAGGTCTAGGCTGCACATTCTCATTTTGGAACTCATCAGCCTTGAGACTGAATGAGATCACCAAGGGAGTGAATAGAGACAGAAAACAAGAAAGTCCAAAGCCTGAGCCCAGTGCTCAGACATCGAGGCGATGAAGACAGACCAGTAAACTAAGAGAAACTTCCAGTGAAGGAGGGAGAAAGTCAGCAGAGTGTGCCATCATGAAAGCCAAGTGGAGAAACTGTGTCAAGGACAGAGCAATGTCTAATGATGAGGACTGAGAATTGACCATTAGATTCAGGCACTTGAAGGTCACTGTGACTTGACAAAGGCAGTATCATTGGATAGATAGGGGTGAAAGCTGAGTTGGAGTCAGTTTAAGACAGAATAGGCAAAGATTTGAAGAAAATGAGCAGTAACACCTGTGCATTTTCCTACAAAGGGGAGCAGAGAAGTGGAGTGCTAATGAGAATTAGCGAGTCAGGAAAGAATTTTTTTAAATGAGAGAAACCCATTCTTCGGAATTTTTTATGTATATCATCATTATCTTAAAACAAAGAGAGTTTTGCTGCTTCCTTTCCAATCTTGATGCTTTTATTTGATTTCTCTGTCTCCTTGGCCTGACTAACACTCCAGAACCATGTCCAGTGGGATAGGAGAGCAGGCAGCCTTTTCTCATTCTTTAAAGGGAGTTTTTTGACTTTTTAATGTAAGTATAGTGTTTGCTCCAGGCTTTTGGTTAATACCCTTTATCAGATTAAGGAGATTCCCTTTTGTTCCTGTTTTTGTAAGAATTGTTTAATTTTATCAGCAGCTTTTTCTGCTCTTTTAAGATAATCCTTTCTTCCCTTTTAATCTGTTAATGTGATGATTTGCAGTAATACATTTTTAAAATATAAAACCATTATTGCATTCTTGGGATAAAATAAAATTTGACATTTATTTTAATACATTTCCTGATTTGGTTTGCTGTTTTTAAAGGAGTCTTGGAACGTAGGGATTGGCCTCTAATTGTCCTTTCTTCCACTGTCTTTACCTAGTTTTGGTATCAAGTTATACACACCAGTCTCATAAACTGAGTTGGGAAGTGTTTCCACATTTCTATTATCTACAAGAGTTTTATAAGGTTGAGATGATCTGTTCCTTGATTTCATGGAAAGCTGTAAACCTTCTGGGTACAATGAGTTTTTTTGTTTTGAGTACTTTTTTAAGTAGATCTTTAAACCACCGATTCAATTTCTTTGAAGAAAACTGGAAGAGTTTCACTTTAGTCACTTCTAGGAAAACATATTTTGTAGGAAATTATATATTTTATCTGAATTTTCAGATTTATTGGCATAAAATTGTATCATTCTTATTTTTTGTGTTCTGCTGCGTCTGTATTTAAATGCTCTTTTTCACTGATATTTTCTTTTATCAATATTTTCAGAGCTTGGTCTTTTTTTAAAAACTTAGTTTATGAATCATCCATATAGGATCTTTCTTTCTATCTCATTAATTTGTTTTTTAATGTTTACTATTTTCCTTTTGTTTTTTCTCTGGCTGTATTCTGCTATTTATTTTTCTAATCCCCTCAGTTGTATGACTAATTATTGATGTTTTTTACTTTCTTATTTTCTAATATAAGCATTTAAGACCATAAGTTTCTTGCTAAGTACCATGTAGCTTAATCCCACAAGTTTTTGAGATACAGTATTTTCATTAGGAATTCTAAATACTTTCTTATTTTATTGTGATTTCCTCTTTGACTCGTTAAGTGATTTAGAAGTTTGTGTTTTAATTTCCCAAAGAATTTTTGTAATTATTTTGCTGTTAAGTTAAAATTTAACTGCACTGTAGTCAGAAAAGGTGACCTGCATGATACTGATGGCATGGAAGTGGCTGAGACTTGCTGTACAGCACAGGTTAAGGCTCTTCTGTGCAAGTGGTAGAGCTCACAGTTGTGTGGTGCTTGCTGCCTACCGGGAGCTGTTTTAAGAGCTTATCACGTGTTACTATATTTATTCCTTTCAATGAGCTTTTGAGATAAGTGTACTAATACTGTCTCCATTTTATAGATGAAGAAACTGAGGCACAGAGAGGTTAATAATTTAACTTGTCCAAGATTATATAGCTAATAAAGGGTAGAGCCAAGAATTAAGCCCAGAGAGTTTAGCTTCAAAAACTGTCCTTAGCCACCACACTATGCCGCCTCTTTAGATGTTTCGTATGTGCTCAAGTGTATGAGGTGTAGGATATTAGGTGTTTTGATTACAGAACTCTTGTTAATTATATTGGTCAAATTTTCTATATCCTTAATAGATTTGTGTTTGCTTGAAATGTCAATTTCTAAGAGAGGTGTTTTAAATGTTCCCGCTATAATTTTGGATTTGTCAATTTCTCCTTGTAATTTTGTCAAGATTGCTTTATAAATCTGGAGACTTTTTTATTATATACATGCAAGTTTAATATTGTCACTTTTTCCTTGGGGAACTTTTCCTCTTATTGTTACATACTGAACTTCTTTGTTTTAATAAGCTTTGTTCTTCTTCTTTAGAGTAGTAGTTGCCTATTTTCTCTTTTTCTATTTTTTACATTTTATCTTTCCATGTCCTTGTAAGACTTAGATGTAATTTGTAAACACCAACTAAATAGATTTTTAACTATTGCAAATTGAAAATCTCTGTCTTTTAGTTGGTAAATTTTGTCAATTAATATTTTAATATATACTAAATTTATGTCAATTTCTGTTGTCTTTCTCTGTCTGTGATAAACGATATATTTGGATGTATTTCTCCATTTTATTTTGTGCTATATTTCCTGATTTTTAAAAATTTTCTATCTTCTTTTCGGCAATTTTTTTAGACTTACAAATTTATTTATTTATTTTATTGCAGTAACATTGGTTTGTAACACTATATAAATTTCAGGTATACATCTTATATTTCAATTTCTGTATAGATTAGATCATAGTCATCACCCAAAGACTAATGATAATCCATCACCACACACCTGTGCCTAATCACCCCTTTCGCCCTCCTCCCTCCCCCCTTGCCCTCTGGTAACCACTAATCCAGTCTCTGACTCTATATGTTTGTTTGTTGTTGTTGTTGTTTTTTTTAAAGATTTTTTAATTTTTATTTTTTTCCCCAAAGCCCCCCAGTACATAGTTGTATATTCTTTGTTGTGGGTCCTTCTAGTTGTGGTATGTGGGATGCTGCCTCAGCGTGGCTTGATGAGCAGTGCCATGTCCGCGCCCAGGATTCGAACCAACGAAACACTGGGCCACCTGCAGCGGAGCGCGCGAACTTAACCACTCGGCCACGGGGCCAGCCCCAGTTTGTTGTTGTTTTTATCTCCTATTTATGAGTGAGATTATACGGTATTTGACTTTCTCCCTCTGACTTATTTTGCTTAGCGCAATACCCTCAAGGTCCATCCATGTTGTCACAAATGGCCAGATTTCATTGTTTTTTATGGCTGAGTAGTATTCCATTGTGTGTATATACCACATATTCTTTATTATTTGTCCCTTGAGGAGCACCTAGGTGGCTTCCAAGTCTTGGCTATTGTGAATAATGCTGCACTGAACATAGGGGTGCATGTATCTTTACACATTCGTGTTTTCATGTCCTTTGGATAAAGCATGTTTTCAAGTACCATGTCTGACCTGACAAAAGAAACAATAGAAAAGGTAAACAAGAGGGACTACATCAAACTAAAAACCTTCTGCACAGCAAAAGAAACCATCAACAAAACAAAAGACAATGCAACAACTGGGAGAAGATATTTACAAACCATATATCAGATAAGGGGTTAATATCCAAAATATATAAAGAACTCATACATCTCAACAGCAAAAAACTAACAACCCGATTAAAAAATGGGCAAAAGATCTGAACAGAGATTTCTCCAAAGAAGATATACAGATGGTCAATAGGCACATGAAAAGATGCTCAACATCATTAGCTATCAGGGAAATGCAAATCAAAACTACAATGAGGTATCACCTCACTCCCGTCAGAATGGCTATAATTAACAAGACAGGAAACAACAAATGTTGGAGAGGGTGTGGAGAGAAGGGAACACTTGTTCACTGCTGGTGGGAGTGCAAACTGGTGCAGCCACTATGGAAAACAGTATCGAGATTCCTCAAAAAATTAGGAACAGAACTACCATATAATCCAGCTATTCTGCAACTTTTTAATTAATGGAATTTCTATCACTTCATTTTCCACCTCTGTTGGCTCTGTTGGTTTGCAAGTTACACATTCTATTTCCATTCTTTTAAAATGTTAGCAGATATATTCACCATATTTTATTAATTCTAAGACATTTTTTACCTAGTTATATCTCTGAAACAAGTATATATTTTATAATTGATTGCCTTCTTGCAGTTGCCATTGGCCAGGCATTAGGCATAACATAACTGCCATTGCTTGCATATGCGTGAACTTGCCATAGCTTTTCGTGTTGCTACTATTCCAACCGAATTAGGCGCGTTTATTGTTAACTACTAATGTTGAGTTAAATATTCTTTTAAAATGTTTTCAAAAATTCTAGATATAAGGTGGCACTGAAACAAAAACATCTTAGCAGTGCAGAAAGGCATGGAAAGAGAGTACCTGAGTATAAATTTTATATTAGTGAGCCAAATATTCATCTGTGGGGCAGTGATAAAAATTCCACCTTTTCAACTTAAAAAGAACATACTTTTCTGTTACTGAGATATTGGTAAAAGATTGTGTATTACACTACAGTAAGTAATGCAACTGAAAGCAGGTGAAATGGACAATTGCCTTAGAACAGATGAAAGAAATTTCAAAGAAATGAGAGGCTGTACCATGAATTCATGTCTTACATAACATTTCCTCTAAGGCATGGTGTAACTCATATTTACATTGGCAGTCTTTTCTCTTTCTTTCTTTCTTTTTTTTTTTGAGGAAGATTAGCCCTGAGCTAATATCTGCTGCCAATCCTCCTCTTTTTGCTGAGGAAGACTGGCCCTGAGCTAACATCCATGCCCATCTTCCTCTACTTTATGTGTGGGACGCCTGCCACAGCATGGCTTGCCAAGTGGTGCCATGTCTGCACCCGGGATCCAAACCGGCGAACCCAGGCCGCCAAAGCAGAACATGCACACTAAACCGCTGTGCCACCCGGCTGGCACTTACATACTAATCTTAAAGCAGCACTTTTATCCCACCTTGTTTAACACCCTTGAAACAATTCTTTAAAATTACAGATTTGTTTCTGAGTTCATAATAGTTTACAACATTGTGAAATTTCAGTTGTACATTGTTATTTGTCCATCACCACATAAGAGCTCCCCTTCACCCCATGTGCCCACCTCCCAGCCCCCTTCCCCCTGGTAACCACTGAACTGTTCTCTTTGTCCATGTATTTGTTTGTCTTCCACATATGAGTGAAATCATACAGTGTTTGTCTTTGGCTTATTTCACTTAACATACTACCTTCAAGGTCCATCCATGTTGTTGCAAATGGGACGATTTTGTCTTTTTTATGGCTGAGTAGTATTCCATTGTGTAAATGTACCACATCTTCTTTATCCAGTCATCAGTTGATGGGCACTTAGGTTGCTTCCATGTCTTAGCTATTGTGAATAATGCTGCAATGAACACAGGAGTGCCTAAGTCTCTTTGGATAGCTGATTTCAAGTTCCTTGGATAAATAACCAGTAGTGGGATGGCTGGGTCATATGGTAGCTCTATTTTTAATTTTTTGAGAAATTGCCATACTCTTTCCCATAGTGGCTGCACCAGTTTGCATTCCCACCAGCAGTGTATGAGGGTTCCCTTCTCTCCACACCCTCTCCAACATTTGTTATTTTTTATCTTGGTGAATACAGCCATTTTAGTGGGTGTAAGGTGATACCTTGGTGCAGTTTTGACTTGCATTTCCCTGATGGCTAGTGATGTTGAACATCCTTTCATGTGCCTATTGCCCATCTGTATATCTTCTTTGGAGAAATGTCTGTTCAGATCCTCTGCCCATTTTTTGATCGGATTGTTTGTTTTGTTGTTGTTCAGTTGTATGAGTTCTTTATATATTATGGAGATTAACTCCTTATGGGATATATGATTTGAAAATATCTTCTCCCAATTAGTGGGTTGTCTTTTAAAACAAAAACAAATCAAAACAGAACCCAGTTTCCTTTGCCTTGAAGAAGCTCTTTAGTCTAATGAAGTCCCACTTTTTTCTTTTTTCTTTTATTTCCCTTGTCTGAGAAGACATGGTATTCAAAAAGCTTGTTTTAAGACCAATGACAAAGAGTGTACTATCTATATTTTCTTCTAGAAGTTTTATGATTTCAGATCTTACCTTCAAGTCATTGATCCATTTTGAGTTTTTTTTGTCTATGGCAAAAGATAATGGTCTACATTCATTCTTTTGCATTCTTCTGTCTGTCCAGTTTTCCCAACACCATTTATGGACGAGAATTTCCTTTCTCCATTGTATGTTATTAGCACCTTTGTTGAAGATTCACTGTCAATGATATTGAACCTGTAGTGAGTTCACTCACCCATTACACATCAAGCCAATCTCTGACACAGTGGGTAGTGGAAGAAAGTAGGAATTTTGCTATTGCACGCCACTGAGCAAGGAGAGAGGGCAGCTAATGCTGAAATCCCAAACTCCCTGAAAAGCTAAAATGAAGGGTTTTTATTTGGGGTTTTAGGTAGGGGAGGGGGTGCATGTGGCCTTGCTGGTCAGCAGCTTTCCCACCAGCCTGTATCTCCTTGCAGGGAGGAGATAGTGAATCTAGGTGCTTGTCCTTGGCAGTGTCTGTCTTCAGGGAGGACAGTGGATTCTGGAGCCAGGAAGCCAGGGAGTAAGCAGGGAAAGAGTGTTTTGTTTTTAACCCCATATATGCTGGGTTTAACGTAGGGAAACTGATATCAGGGTTGGTATCATCCATAGATGTGTGGTTCTATTTCTGGGCTTTCAATTCTGTTCCACTGATCTGCGTGTCTGTTTTTGTACCAGTACCATGCTGTTTTGATTACTATAGCTTTGTAGTACATTTTGAAGTCAGGGATTGTGATGCCTCCAGCTTTGTTCTTTTTCCTCAGGATTGCTTTAGCTATTTGCAGTCTTTTGTCACCCCACAAGAATTTTAGGATTCTTTGTCTATTTCTGTGAAAGATGTCATTGGGATTCTGATTGGGATTGCATTGAACCTGTAGATTGCTTTGTGTAGTGTGGAATTTTAACTATGTTTATTCTTCTGATCTATATGCAGGGAATATCTTCCCATTTCTCTATGTCACCATCGATTTCTTTCACTAATGTCTTATAGTTTTCATTGCACAGGTCTTTCACCTCCTTGGTTAAATTTATTCCCAGATATTTTATTCTTTTAGTTGAAATTGTAAATGGTACTATATTCTTGAGTTCTCTTTCTGTTAGTTCATTATTAGAGTATAGAAATGCAACTGACCTTTGTAAGTTGATTTTGTACCCTGCAACTCTACTGTAGTTGTTGATTGTTTCTAATAGTTTTCTGATGGATTCTTTAGGGTTTTCTATATATAAGATCATGCTATCTGCAATAGAGAGACAAACACAGGCTCAGAATGAAAGGACAGAAGGTTATACTCCAAGCTAATGGCAAACAAAAGAATGCAGGTATTGCCATAATTATATCAGACAAAGTAGACTTCAAGATAAAACAGATAAAGAGAGACAAAGAGAGGCAGTATATAATGATAAAAAGGGATACTCCACCAAGAAGAATAACACTTATAAATATCTATGCACCCAACACAGGAGCACCAAAGTACATAAAGCAACTATTAACAAACCTAAAAGGAGATATTAACAACAACACAATAATAGTAGGGGACCTCAACACTCCACTCACATCTTCCATCCCTTCATTCTGAGCCTGTGTTTGTCGTTGGAGCTGAAATGTGTTTCCTTGAGGCAGCATATTTTTGGGCATTGTTTTCTTACTCCAGCCTGCCACTCCATGTCTTTTTATTGGAGAATTTAATCCATTTACATTTATTTAGAGTGATTATTGATATATGAGGGCTTAATGCTGCCATTTTATCACTCATTTTCCAGTTCTCCTGCATTTCCTTTATTTCTCATCCCATGTACTTTGGACTACCAATTCAGTTAGGTAGTTTTCTATGCTGGTTTTCTTAGTTTTCTCCTTATTTATTATTTATGTCTCTGTTCTACTTATTTGTTTAGTGGTTACCATGAGGTTTGCATGAGAAATCTTGTAGATGAGATAGTCCATTTTCTGATAACCTCTTATTTCTTTAAAGTAAGCTGATTCAATCCCTTTCTTCTTCCCCTCCTAAGTTGTTTTGGTCACATCTTATTCCATCTTGTGTTGTGAGTTTGTGATTAAAATGACAAGATTATATTTATTTTTGATGTTTTCCTTCCCTTTATCTTTAACGTTTTACTTGAGTGTTTGCTGCCCTGTTCTGATGACTAGCTACATTTTTCTCATTTTGTCTACCTATTTATCTCCTTACTCAGGGCTTTGTAACCCCTTTCTTCTTTTTTTTTCAGGTGTGAGGGCCTTCTTGAGGATTTCTTGTGTGTGCATGTGGGGGGGGCGGTGTGTGGTGATGAACACTCTTAGCTTTTGTTTATCTGTGAAAGTTTTTATTTCTCCATCATATCTGAAGGATATTTTGACTGGATAGAGTATTCTGGGCTGTAAGTTTTTGTCTTTCAAAGCTTTGAATATACCATTCCACTCTATCCTACTGAGAGATCTGCTGAAAGCCTGATAGAGGTTCTTTTGTAAGTTATTTTTTTCTGTCTTGCTGTCCTCAGTATTTTTTCTTTGTCATTGACTTTTGCCAGCTTCACTGCTATATGCCTTGCAGTAGGTCTGTTTACATTGATATAATTAGGAGATCTGTTGGCCTCTTTCACTTGCATTTCCAGCTTCCTACCCAAGTTTGGGAAGTTCTCTGGTATTATTTCTTTGAACAAGCTTTCTGCTCCATTCTCCTTCTCTTCTCCCTCTGGGATACCTATAATCCTTATGTTGCATTTCCTAATTGAGTTGTACATTTCTCAGAGAATTACTTCATTTCTTTTTTGTCTTAATTCTCTTTTCTCCTCCATCTGAAGCATTTCTATATTTCTGTCCTCAATATTGCTGATTCATTGCTCCATGATATCAACTCTATTGTTTAGGTGATCCATATTCTTCTTTTTCTTATCCATTGTGTTTTTCATCTCCAATATTTCTGATTGGTTTTTCTTTATAGCTTCAACCTCTTTTGTGACGTAGGCCCTGAATTCATTGAACTGTCTATCTGAATTTTCTTGTAACTCATTGAGTGTTTTTATGATAGCTATTTTGAATTCTCTGGCATTTAGAGTATAGATTTCTGTGCCTTCAGGATTGACTTCTAAGTACTTGCCATTTTCCTTCTAGTCTGGAGATTTAATATATTTTTTCATACTGCTAGACAGCATGGATTTGTGCTGCTGCTTTGTGGTAGTATTTGATTGCCACTTCAACTTGCCACCACTGGGTGGGGGTCAAGAGCTGAGTATTCTGAGCCCAATGTGATCTGTGGTACAGTTCCCAGGTGCTGAACCAGGGCACTGGGTGGGGGTGGGGTGATTTCGTTCTCCTGCATGATGTTGGGGGCTTCTCTCTCTGACCTTGCTATCTGCTCTCCTGGGGTGTTAGCTTGATGAAGGCACCCCCACAATAGCTAGTCACCTCTGTGTGGGGTTTTCCCCCAGGCTGTGAGGGACCTCAGAGGGCGATGGTGTTCCCATGGAGGGCAGCCCCTCTCCTCTTTCCTCTCAGAGCAGGGTGCAGTCACTGGGTCATTGCCCTTTGGGGAGGAAGAGAAGATTTCTCTTAGCTCATTCCACTTCCTCAGGGGAAGGGCTCCAGCACCTCCACCTTCCAACCTATGGCTGTGTGGGTCTCTCAGGTGTCTGTTGTGTTGTGTTGATGTCCTCTGTTGGAATATGAATGTCCTTTTCCTTGTATCTTAGAGGGGAGAGTTTACTGGGAGAGTTCAGTCTGCCATGATGCTGATATCACTCCCCTAAAATTACTGACTTTTTAAAAATTCAGCCAATGCTTACTTTGAGTACCTAATATTTCTGTTTCTTTTCTCACCATTCCTTTTTTATTCTCTTCCTCTTTGTTTTTCTTCTGAATGTAAGTTCTTACTTTACGAAGTAAACATTTTAAAAGTCCCTCCAGCGAAGGTCTGATAGTCATAAATTCTCTCAATGTTCATTTTTCTGAAAAAGTCCTTATTTTGCATGATAATTATATGGATATAGATTTCTAGATTGGCAGTCTTTTTACTTCTCAGTGATCTATGCTATTGCTGTTATGAAATCTGCTTTCAGTTTAATTTTCATTTCTTTATACCTAATCTACTTTTTCTCTGTTTTAATATTTTCACTGTGTCTTTAGTGTTCTATGGTTTCACTATTATCTGTCTAAATGTAATTTTATTTGCTTATTCCTACTTAATCCTCGTTGTGTTTTCTGAGTTTGAGTTTTATGCATTTTATGAATTTTGGAAAGTTCTTAAATATTATATCAAATATTGCCTTTTCCATCTAATCTCTCCCTCTGGAAATCCTATTTATTCTCTCATTTATGCATTCCACAAATATTTTTTGAATACCTACTATCTTCCAGCAATATTCTAGGCATTGGAAATATAATAGAAAACAAAGCAGACAAAAATTATTGCCCTCATATCCTTCACAGTCTTTCCTATTTTATCCTTCATGTCTCTCTTTTTAATTGAGGTATAATTCACATATATCCTTATATTAGTTTCAGGTGTACAATATAATGATTTGATACTTGTACATTTTGCAAAATGATCACCACTATAAGTCTACTTAGCATCTGTCACCGTACAGAGTTACACATATTTTTCCTTGTGAGGACAGCTAATAATTCTATATTGCATATTTGAAAGTTGCTAAGAGGGTAGATCTTAAAGGTTCTCATCACAAGAAAAAAATTGCAACTCCATGCCTCTTAATCTTTTGTATTTTCCATCACTGTGTGACACATTATTTCTTCATTTCCTCAGCTCCATGTTCTAATCCATTGAGTCTTTTTGGATCAGATTTTGGTTTCCATCCAAATTTCATTTAGTTTCCATTCCAAGTTTTGTTTGGTTCTTTTTAACATCTTTCTGGTACTTTTTAAAGTGACTTGGTCTTTGTTCATAAAAAGAATTTTCCTTTATACATTGAGTCATTTTGAACATAAAATTTGAGGTCAATAATTCCACTACTTGAAGTTTTTGAATATCTAATCTGGTCTAAGTTTCATCTACTGACCTGTGCTCATATTGGCATATTTCCTTGAGTGTTTTATAATTTTGGATTTTTGAGTTCAGTTTAAGTAGGATTTTACATGTGTGAATACTGAATGGCTTGGGTTGAGTGTTTCTCCCCTCAAAATAGTTTATGTTTGCTTCCGCTGGCAACCCCACTGGTATTATCAGCTCTGGGAACACTTTTGTTGTTGCTGCTGCTAGTGTCTTGACTTTGGAGATTCTTGGAATGATAAAATAAATGAGATTATGTATATACATATATGCTTTTAAAAGTGGAAAGGGTGATACAAATATAAAGGATTATTAGTATGGATTCCAATCTAGAATGTGACTATAAGAAAGGAGTGACTGTGTGGTCTTTTTGTGTTGTTCATTAAGTGGTTGTGTAATAAATGCATAAAAATTGTAACCACACAAGGAAATATTTGTGACTCAGTTTAAGTTAGAAACCCGAGGCTGGCTTTTAGGGTTCTGGTATCCTTAAGAGAAATAATAAAAATAATAATAGCTAATCTTTATCTGCACATTCTAAGTGTCAGACACTGTTGTAAATCCTTTCCCTATGTTAGTTCATTTAATCCTCACAAGTCATGGGAGGTAGATATTAGTAATATCTCAATTTTAAGGATTAGGCAATGGAGGTCCACAAAGATGAGTGACTGCCCACGATTGCAGAGCAGATAAGAGCAGAATGTGGCCTTGAGCATGGGCAGTCTGACCCAAGAGTCCATGCTCTTAACCACTCTGCTATGCTGTCTCTAAAGGAAAAGAGAGAGAAATGATCCATCCTCTGCCTTATAACTTCTCTCTTCTTCTCTCCCAAACTTCCACTCCCATGCCACATCTGCTCCTCCCACCACTAACTCCTGTATTTCAGATGTTCCACATTCCCTGAAGACTGTTTAGCACAGAGAATAGTGACTGAAAGTTTAACAGACGTTGATGTGGAGGTGTAGTGCCTGTGGCTAAGTGGGAGTTCTTTCTACATCCTGATAACGAGACCAGGAACAGCGTGGTGTGTGGCGTTTTCATTGTACTAAACTCCCGTTTTGGCTTCCCTACCACATTAGGATAAATTACTTTAAAATTGACAATGACCAGGTCACAGTGAGAATGAATCTCTAAACCAGCTTGATGGGTTTGCTATTAAATAAATCTGGTCCTTAGAAGTTACTCATTTTAATATGCCTGGGTACTGACCCAACGGTGAGCTCAAACCTAAACACACGTGTGCACATGTATACATTTCATAAGAATATGGTGTTTCCTGGAATGTGAATCAGGGAAACCCTAATTACAAAGCTGATCCCTCACCAAAAAGCTTTAAACTATTTAACTAC